>NC_061103.1:30542819-30622819 GCF_015104395.2 Macrobrachium nipponense | reverse complement strand
TATATATATAATATATATATATATATATATGCAGAGAATTGTGTGCATGGTACGTACTCGACTATGGTGTGTCACAGCTGAGATAGCATTGGGGTCATGGGGCTATGAACAGCCTCAATCAAAAAGACTTGTAGAATATATTATCGGAAAGTTGGTAGGAACTCATGGAGTCACTCGCTTTAAATGGAAAAGGCTTGTATACTGTGCATTTGACCAGTTTATTTACATTGCAATGCATCACCTTCCTAAAGTCATGGAAATGATTTTATTAGTATATTTTTCTATGACTCCACTTTAGCATAAATGGCTTTTCTGATTAAATGCTCCAACATGTTAATTTAGGTGTAGTGATTATTATTATTATTATTATTATTATTATTATTATTATTATTATTATTATTATTATTAATTCAGGAGGTTAACTTATTATTTTTATCAATATTGTTATAAGGGTAAATCTTGCCTATTATGTGTAAACATTATATATGTGTTTTTATTGTAAACTTGATCGCAAGTACTAGTTATTTGCAATTGCAGTGTCATAATTAGTTTTAGGATGACCTCAAATGCCACCACCTTAAAATTAATATATTTTTATACAAGTGTCATTAAAAAGTAATGAATATAAAACTCGTATATTAATATTGTAGGCAACCAGTTACGAATGGTAAAACTTAATTTATTAATAAACTGACTTATCATAAAAAAAAAAAAGATTTACCTAATATACAGGAAGTGAAAAACGGTGAGTCGTCCGCAACACGCTACCTTACCAAAATCGTCTCCTCCTTCCTTACAGGGGTCGTGAAAACAGTAAAGCCCCAGAGGCGTACGCGGTCAAGGTGTTTGCGGATGGGGTAGAAGTGGAGTCTGATAAAATTGTTGAGGTTTGTACCGTTTTTATTACATTGTAGTAGGAGTAGTAGTAGTAGTAGGAGTGTCGTAAAGTAGCTCTTAAACATATCTGTTGGATTGGAAGGGTTTTCGTTCCTGTGATTTTCTCACGAGAGGTAAAAGTCAGCAGTTGTTTTTATATTCTTTTGAATTTCACGGCAAGGAATGATTGAATGTAAGTTTGTGGTTGTTAGCGGATGATAAATGTATCGGTGGATTTCTTTGTCGTCCTTTAAACAGAACTAGTTTGACGCGGCAAGCACACACACAAACCCATGTGTATTTATATATAATATATATACATATACATATATATATATATATATATATATATATATAAATGTATGCATGTATATGTATGTATGTATGTATGTATGTAGTATATATATATATATATATATATATATATATATATATATATATATATATATATATTTGTATGTGTGTGTGTGCAATGAGTAGAGAGAGAAAGATAATTGGAAATGTACTTATATACCTATTTATATATTCGTATACATTGAAAACGATGTCGAGGATGTCTATCATTCATTCCTCTTACTTATGCCACCAAAACGAGGCTTCTCCGTCTACCATGATTACCCAAATAATGAGCCAGTGAAGAGAGAAACAGATAACATTGGAACAGTTGGTGGGCACATAAGAAAAGACAATTATGATGTTGTACAGATATGACAGGTGTGTCCCTCTACTGTACAGGTGTTTCGGAGATCAAAGGGGCGCGTTAGCCACAGGTGTTGTGTGTGTGGATAGCGTTACCTAAAACCAACTCTAAAGGGATGATGTTGTGAGATAGCGAATGGTACGACCTGCAAAGTCGACAGTCATTATTCAGGCATTTTATATAATTCCAGTACACAGTATTGTCTGGTTGGGATCCCTGGTAATTAAACTTCTTTAGGGGGTTATTGCCATCCAGTGCACCTCACTCGGTGCACTGTAGGCGCGTTACTTATGGTTCTTTGCACGTCCCTTCGGCCTCTAGCTGTAACCCCTTTCGTTCCTTTGACTGCACTTCCGCTCATATTGTGTCTTTCATCTTTCTCTCCACCCACATTTTACAATTGATTCTTGGTGCAACTATGAGGTTCTCCTTTTTACTCTCAATTTCCATTTCAGTACTGAATGGTCTCATAGGTCCCAACATTTGGTCTTTGGCCTAAATCCTCTATTCTATTCTGTTCTGTCTGTGGGAGCAATCAAATTTCTCCTGTGAGCAATCCACCTACAATAAAATTGATAGTTCCTTTTTAAGGCCATGTCTCCAATACAATCCATTATCATCTACATCTCATTTCAGTTCCGTAGTTGGATATCGCCCATCATCAACGGCATAGAACCCGTGAGTGCGATGGTTGGTTCGATGGTGACCATCCTCGGTTACATGCACACTAACCGTTACCAGCGATTGGATCCTGAAGATCCCCTCGAGACAGATTTCCAGTCTGGAAGGATACTTACGAAGTAAGGGATGTTTCAGTAATTACAATATTTTATTATTATTATTATAGGAGCTCATTTATTTTGAATAGACTTATTAATAAATAAGGCCTCTTAACTTGTATAATTGCTTTAGAATCTGAGTGAGATATTGTTATCTAATAACAACAGTAATAAAATCAGTTAAGCTTGATATATCAGTTGGAAGTCATTTGATAGTCATTATTTTATTTCAGAATATGCAGGATTTTTCTTTTAAAAGTGTTTTTTGAAAATGATCAAATCTTAAGCTTAAATGATACAGTGCATTTCAATGCAATTGTCAAATAAAAACTATGCCCAACGGAACCTCAGATTATGGAGAGATGTAAGAATGTAAAGTTAAGATAATGACAGGATTTCGTAGCCTGTATTAAGTATCTTTGGAGATGTTACCATGATTGCAAGTTTTCTTTAGACTGAAAGTTCTGCAGTATGTCTCCACAATATTTTTACTTAGTTTATCATAGGTTAGAATTTCTAATACTAGGGCAGTTTATAAAACTTTACTGAGGATAATTTGTTGGTTTCATTGTTACTTATTAACATCAGACCCAAAACAATCTGTGCAGTGTGTTGTAGATTGAAAATGACAGAAATTGAACATAGCGTTTATTTTGAATTGTTTCAAACGTACTCAAAACTTCACTCTTGATAGAAATTTGAAATTTCACTTCGGTTTTGAAATCTAAATTCTTTAAGCTAATAGTCTGTAGCTGTTAACAGTTATACTCTGTTTTTTTTATCTGTCCATTCGCCTGTGGTGTTTTTGTATGGTAACACTGCGTCCCGGGCTTTAGATAGTTACGCTATTTGTAAGTTTTAGGTAAATAAAAGGATATCTGGGTGTACATTTGCAACTGAAAAGTATTTTAATAATTTACTGTATGCGAATTACACCGTTAATATTCGAAATAGGATATTATTATAATCGTTGAATGTAAGCTGAATGTAACTGTCTAAAGCCGGGGACGCAGTGTTACCATACAAAAACACCACAGGCGGATGGACAGATGGAAAAAAACAGAGTAGTCTTTCTTGTTGTCGGATGGACAACTTTAAAGCCTCATCATATAAATAAGATGATACTGGCAGGTAGACCTTAGACATGTCTTGTACAACTATTCTACAGCTACCGTTGTTTTGTGTCATTAAAGTGTTGGTATTAATTTACAAAATGCAGTCAATTTTCTAAATTCCATGAAAACTGAAATTCTAAAACAACTAAAAATGTGCTCATTTATCTTATATTCTCTCATGGAAGATTGTTTGAATCATCTGTAAATCCTTGTGTAGTAGTGCTCCCTAGGGTCAACACTCAATGGATGTACTATAACTGGTTCACTTAAGGTAGATTCTTGGATGATCGCTATGCCTACGAGACGTTAGTTTGGCGGCCGCTGATTGGCTGGGAGCTGCCTACCTCGTACCAGCCAATCAGCGGCCACCAAACAAACGTCTCGTACGAATAAGGCTCATCCGAGAATCTACCTTAAGTGAATCAGTTATAGTTCCATTCCTGACAGTCATCTGACAGAAATTTTTCCACTGACTTAATCACCTCTCTTTAGGCTGTATATGGGTGGCAGAGACTGTCTGGTTTATAACGAAACGTCGAACGAACCATATGGCTACCTTGATGACAGACAGGTGTCTTGCATACCAACTTCCACATACGGGGGCCCCATGAATGCAACTGCCTACGTAACTGAGAGAGGCTCCTCTGTCCACAGCAAATGGACAATCCGTGTGGATTCTCAAGACAGACTCTACCAACACTTAACTTATCCGGGTAAAATTGTATTATATTAGTTTCATTTATTGATGTGACTGTGTAATTGCTTGCAGTAAATCGTAGATAGATGTCAGATGTCAGTGGTATAGTTTGTGCCACTAACATCATAAACATGTGCATCATTAGTTGGATGCCTTTCTTATCATTTTCAACCACGAATATATATTAACAACACTGTTAATTAAGATGTCTGCCATTTGTTTTTGATAATTTTGATAATGCGAACTGTGTTCGATTTTACTCATTTTCATCGTTGAATATTTAATATCTCTTTACGAAATTCACTTTGGTCATAGTTACTTAATTTCCTCTTTTATTCTCCGACTAACTAATTCACATGGGCAAATATCTCGAATCCATTCATGCGAAGATAAGAAACAACCTTAGGTTTATCAATCCATAGTTATTACTGTTACCTGTGAAGTGGCTCATCATCATTCCAAATGATCCAATCCCTTTCCAGGCATCTTGAGTATTTCCCCGAGCAATGGAGGGTCTACAGGTGGCACTCTCCTCACCATAAACGGCGTAGGATTTGACCCTAATCCTGGCACTTCAGAGGTGAGACACCTTAGTATCATTTATCAATTAGTGTGCCATGATGATTTGCTCATTATATATATATATAATATATTATAATATATATATATATATCTATATATATATATATATATATATATCACCTTAAAAATAATTTTTATGAAATCTTACCTCTTATTTATATAAGCATGAGGCCAGTTTTTTCTAGACCCAGTGGTTCCCAAACTAGGGGGGCGTGAGGAGGATACAAGGGGGACGTGAAGTCATCTGCTAAAAAATATTTGTTTAATTAGAACAATAAAATCATTCAAAGAACAAATATCTTTGAAACAATGAAGTTGGAAGGGTTTTCGGTGAAATATCTCCCCATGTACCCAAAAATAGATGAAGAAGCACTTCGTGTGATTCTTCCCGTTTCTTCTACTTATCTTTGTGAAGCAGGGTTTTCAGCTCTTGTTGTCCTGAAAACAAAACAGCGCAACCGACTTGATGTAGAAAATGACTTGCGTTGTGCGCTGTCATCCTCCTCCAATCCTAGAATTTCTAATCCTGTGAGGAAAAAGGCAGCAGCATCCATCTGCACTAAATTAGATCAGAAATTGTGCGTTAGTCTCACGAGTCTTTCCAAATATTATATCCCATGTTTCCAAATTATCTATTCCTAAAATTGCAAGTCAATTTTGCCAATTTGCTAATGTTCAAACTTTTTTATTGCTCCTTTTGAACCAAATGTTTCGTTCTTAGTTACTTCGAAAAATGTCTCTGGAATGTATACTATTATTTGTTTGAGTGGCTTTCATTATTAGAATTTAATACAAACAGAAATCTGTTTTCCTGAACAATGCTAAGAAATAATGCAAGAATCATTTCACATGTGGGTCTACTGGAAGCAAAAAGGGGGCGTCAGGTAAGATAGTTGGGGAACCACTGATCTAGACTGCCCTGTAGCTTTTTTTTCTTTTAACTTACAATGAAAAGTTATAGGCATTATGGGAGTAATTTGATAATATTTTTCTTAATAACTTTAAGCACCCCGTCCATAATTGTGGTTTTTGTCAATGAATACAAAAATTTTCTTTTATGTGAAGAGTTTGATATTTTTATGGACTTGACTGTTTAGTATTTTTGTCTTTCACTATTCTGATTTCTTTTAATTCTTCACAATATGATTCTCTCTTCTCTCTCTCTCTCTCTCTCTCTCTCTCTCTCTCTCGTCTCTCTCTTCCCTGTCTTCCCTCAAAATCCTCTCATCTCACTCTCTCTGTCTCAGTGCTTTACAAATATTCCTAGTATGGCGAAAATATCATTTCTGTTTAATTCCAGGTGAAAGTTGGTGGAGGTGTCTGCGAAATTCAGGAAGTCACTGACAATATCATCCGTTGTTTGACACCAAAGGAAGACGATACTGGCCCAGCATCAGGTATACTCTTTTTTTTTTTCCTAATAAAGACCTCCTAGCTTTTCAATTTTCAAGGGTTAATTGGTTAATCAGTAATGTTTAAGCATACAAAGGAATGACTGATTAGCGACTACACTGTTTTTGGGGTCAAATAAATGTATCCTAGTTAATGACGGGGATTATACATTGCTAATAAGATTGTTGATGAAAAGAGCTTTTAAATAGTATGTCCGATTAACATTTTGCATTATTCCTTTATGAATAATAATCAGGTTAAGAAGTTCATTCATAACCTGATTAAAGATTTGACATAAAATTTTGATTATGTTAAAATTTTATACTGTTATTTATTGGTAAGTTCAATAACTGGGTTAAGGTAAATCCTTGCTCCTCAATGTTTTACCAGACGTTCACTTTAGTCCCGTTAGTTCCTTCGTTATTTGACAGGTTGTTGATTAAATTAAATATTGTGTCTTAACTATTTTTTCCTGTTCTATTTCCATTTTATTACTATTTGTACAAATGTAATCTCTGTTGGTTTTCCTTTGTTTCATTATACTGTCCTCATTATATATCATATGCGTAAGGGGATCCTGGCTTTTTACGAATAAGCGTGTCACATTTTTCACGAAAACTTTTTTTTTTTTTTTTTTTTTTACAGTGGTATAATAAGTGATGAGAAAAGGGTTATAATTTTTCAACACTAATAAAAAGTCTTACCTTGCTGAGACAATTGTCACTGGTTAGCTGATGGAACATTCAAAATAGCTCCAAGTATTTTTTACAAATATTTATAGTGCATGCATTGATAAAGGAAAGTGTAATACCTTGCATGTGTGCATGTATATGTGTATATATATATATATATATATATATATATATATATATATATATATATATATATATATATATGTATGTGTATATATATATACGTGTATATATATATATATATATATATATATATATATATATATATATATATATATATATATATATATCAATGTGAAAAAGTTCCTCAATAATATTCAACAAATTGAAGTTTTGTAGAGCCTTTTCTAGACCCTATCTCTGTTTTGATAGACTTCGAAATTGTTTCAAGAAATGCAATAACACGTGCATTCTCATGCTTAAGCATAGTAGGATGTTTTTCCATTCAGGACAGGGTGTATGGAGAAAGATTGCCAACGTAGGACTAGGAGAATAATATGTTAGCGAGGAAAATGTTCGAACATTAATCAAAATGAAGACCTGCACAGCACTTTCTCCTTACAAGATAATGTCATAACAGTTTGGCAAGCAGTACATAATTTGGAAAATTATTATAAAGATCTTGACATCATTTTGATTATTTGTAAGATAATTACATTGGTCATCCATGGCAAACAACCGTAGCAGAAGACCTAAATTTTTTTTATCTATGTGGAACGTTTTTATCAAGTTTCAGTTGCATTTCCTGTGTACAAAAATTAAAAGCATTGTTGAATCAAGAGAAGATTTTAAAATTACTGATTACCAGAGACACCTCATCTGCAATATTAAATTTTGAATGGTTATTCTTTTTAGAATTTATGGTCATCATTTCTAGAATAAATTTTGTAACTTCGTTCAGTTTTACTTCGCTTAACTTGACCCCCCCCCCATCTCTCTCTCCTCTCTCTCTCTCTCTCACTCTCTCTCTCTCTCTCTCTCTATAAATAATATGGAAAGATATTTTATGTACCTGTACTCCTTCATGTTATTTTTACTCATTACAATTTTTTATTCATGGATATTGAGGAACATTTGGTATTTTTTCTGCCTTATATTGAAGTTAATTCTTTCACATTATTTATGTTACTAGTTTTGATTTTTTTTGAGTAAATTGCCGACTAATGGTCGACATTTGTTTTGTAAGTTGGCAGCAACTTTTTATAAGAAATATATTAACTATTTGTTGCCAAACAGGTGAACGAGGTATCCTCTGGGAACAGTGGAGTGGAGTAAATATTGTTGACATGGATGATGTCCAAGCCTGGAATCGACTCGATGCATCCCATGTCAATTACTCTGCTAAAGTCCAAGATGATGCTAAATTTAAAATTGAAATTACCGAGGTGACAGTTGGGAGGCTATCAGGTATGAATTCTTTGTTAATAGAAACCATTCCCTCTTTTTGCGTGCTTCTATTTATTGACTCAGCAGTGAAGACATTACCCTAAAAATGGCAAGCTTCTGTGGTTACTGGTAGTCGGGGTGGAGCTACTCACAGCCTTATATTGGGTAGAAGATTTTTCACTTTATATAAAATAGTAAATGAGCTTTCCTGATCAAAGTTTGGTTGGATCCTTTATATATGTGTGTATTTCTGGCATAAAGTTTTAGCATTTCCAACTTCTCCATTCAATTTTAACCAAACAATTTTAACCAAACTTGCCTCAAGCCACCTTGGGTAAAGGAGTCTTAGATGTGTTCAAATAAATAAGACTCAGATTTGTCCGGATGTGAGGTATGTACACCTCACTGTAAAGATGTGGAAATTAAGAAACTGAAAACTGTCATGGAACAATAAAAAAAAAAATTCTAGAACTACCTGAAAAGAAATAACAAACTTTCTCAAAAATGTGCTGAAGTAATGCAGATTCAGTTTAGTTCAGTCCATAGCTCCCTGGGCCAGAGTGGAGCCACAACAAAAGAGTAAAACTTATATATAACAATAAGCAAGATAAGGAAATGTGTTCTCATTTAGAGTTTTTTTTGTTCAGTTTTCTTAATGGCATTAATGTTGCCAAATGAATGTTGTCAATACTTGGTCATAAGCATGCCAGGAAATCCAAATTTTGTCGATGATATCTTGAGAGTAGATCAAAATTCTTTTAGTTATTAAGTTGAACAATTTGTTGTTGATCATGATGATGGTGATGGTATTAATGTAAAATGGAAATAATGAAAGCTTAGTATAGTACCAGTGATAATTTTAATTGGTTTTACAGGATATTTTCATCCACCTCATGATGGAGAATATGCATTTGCTGTCCACCTATCTAATGCAGACTTTAAGTATTTTATTGCTACAAATGGTGCACCTGAAAATAAGGTTAGTGCTAGTTAAAATTAATGGTGTTATGGTAATTTTTTATGGAATAATTACAGTTAGTTTAAGAAATTCACTTCTGCAGACAGTATCACAGTCCTGATGTTAGGTGTTTAATCATGAATAGTAATATCAAGGTCACACCAGTTGTCATTTTATATATTTTCATAGGGGATGGTATAATATTTTCTTCAAAGGCAAATGCAAAAACTGACAAGATATGCTTATAAACTATTTAGTGCAGTACTTGTGCATGGCTTTCTTATGAATTAACTACAGATTTCTTTGGCAGAGAGCTGTGATTGTGCTTGCCAGTAAAATAATAGTGACAAAGTTAAGATGTGCAAATACTTTTGAAATACACTTGTATTATTAAAAAATTTTTCTTGCAGGTAGTGGAGGAAATCATTATAAATATTATGTGTAAAGTTTCCCCTTGCACAATTAGTAGCGTTTCAAGTTTTCTGTCTTGAATGTCGTTTTGATTCCCACCTAATAAAAATCTTCATCTATTCCCCTCCACAATGATCATTTTGGCCTTCCCCTCCCCTGGTATTTATACTGCTACTCCTATATCCATTACTTCTCGAACTGATTCCCCCTTTCCCTTTCTCATTATATGGCCAAAATGTCTCAATCTATTTGTTTAAACTTTGTTCTACTTTAAACTCTGTTCTATATATTTGTAATATTGATAATCAATATTTTCTGGCAAGGAATCTAACCTTTCTGTAGGTGACTTTGATAATACTTTGAGAAATTTGGAAAAGAAACTGCAAGATTTATTGATTTCATGATAGAATTCTAATTTTTATTGTACTTTTGTGTTTAAATCCACTTTTTATTTTACATTCACAGACTTCTGCATACAACTGGAAAAGATTTGATTTGAAAAAAGGCAATCCACCTTATATAGAAATACTCTTTCGTGGCAGTGGTAAGTATATATTACGTATTCTAAATCGTGATTTCTATGAAAACACTGAACCAAATGCAATAAGTTTCAAAAGTATTACATATGCTATAGTTCATCACTCCCTAAAGATTGTTACATACAAACTTTATAGGCAGATCCTTCTTAGAACTTTTTTTATCCATTTCATATTCTTTTTTATAAGTTGCTAATTGTTTTCTTCAGCATCCCCTAGCTCCATTTTTATATACCTAAAAATGGATTAAATGTAATACATACCTTTGCATGGACTTGACCAGCTTGTATGGCCAAATAAGATAAATAATTGTCAAACTCTGCCCTCAGTGGTAAAAGCAATCTCTGGAAGAGTCATTAAGTGGGCAAATGATCAACCAAATGGAATGGAAGTTCAAGTGTTTTCTTATGGAATCATATGATTGTAATTTCAGAGTACTTCCAAGTGCAGTGCATTCCAATAGGATATTCAGAACAGACATCTGTTCAAATTTTGAATGCATAACTGGCAAAAATCTTTCTTTACACCACTCAAGTAAAAGAAATGATTGATGATGCAACTACACTGAATCAGCTAACTGTATCAAGTTTGGTCAAGTCACAGATAGTGTCTGAAGTACATACCATACATTATAGTTAAACAGTCTCTCAGTTTTTGGAAACCCCAAGAAATTATTAAGTTTTCCAAAAGTAATGGTACACTCTGTCAAATAGAATAGTACCTTTGCATACAGGTATCCATTTTGGTCTAATTTGTCTTTTCCTACAAAAGATAACAAGATAAATATTTATATAACTTAGTCTTTCACATGATATGCAGTTTAGAGTAAGTGCTGTTTAATTTACAAATATTTTTTTTTTTTGCAGTCAGCACAGAAATAAGGCTTACACTGAATGACTTCCATTCTAAGTGGGAGTATGACAAATCCCTGATGTCGTACAATGAGAAGACTCGTATAACCATAAACCCCAAGTTGAAATACGAAACTCATCGTGTTACTTTTGGAAACGCTCCAGGGCAGATCAGTTTTTCTCTACATGGTGTTGTCTCCAGTCCTGTGAATGGATCAGATCCAAGCGAGGTAATTCAAGTTATCTTTCTGACGCTATCTAATTCACTGCTGAAATACTACTGTATGAGTTACAGTCTGTTTTGAATGCACCTAAAGTATTGTAAAAATTTCTTGACTGACTGATAGCAGTTAATGCTAAATTGCTTTTTGCATTTAATCTCATAAGGAAGCATAAATTTGCACTTGTATACAGTATCAGAATGAAGGATTGTAACAGTAATTAATAAATCTGTATTTGAAATTATAGAGCTCAATTTTCAATTAATTTCAACTCTTATTATATGCAATTGTATCAAATATTATAACGTAAATTTTCTCATAACTTTATATTCAACACTAGCCTAATTTCTATTATCAAGTTTAATTTTTTGCTATAGTATACAGTAAGTAATATCCTTGTCATGCAAATATATCAAAATAGTTGCATAACACAAAAGACTTACGACCCTCCAAAATAGTGATGCCACTGACCTTCACAACCTTGAAAATTGCACCGCATCCACTTTACTATTTATAAATATTTTGTCGTTTGAGTGGTCACAATGGAGCTGAAGTAAAGTATTGAATAAAGTTGCATAAGTAACTATGTATTTAAAAAGTAACAAATCTACTATTTTGCTTCTTAATGTATTTGCTCTGTAAACCCTGCAGTATCTGACTGCTGAACTAAATGGAACTTTTCCATTGAATGTAGACATGATTATAGTCTCAAATCATTTCTCATTTGTTTCCCACATAATATTTATAATTGCTGTAAAAAAAGCCAAAACTTTAGTAAGCAGAAAATGTGAAAATGACATAAAAGATATCTGACAAATGACCAGGAAGAATTATAGAGCAAAATGAAGTACGTCGTACATGTGTGATGGCTTACATGTAATGTGTATTTTGAATAAAAGTTACAGGTTAATGAGCATATGTATGAACTTTTAGAAAGTTATCACAGTATACAAAGGACATGTACTTGATTTTAGAATAGTACTTACAGTAAATAGAAATTACAGATTATTGTTGCTGACATTTGGATTTAATTTTGTTTCCATGATTTCCCATTCAGATTAGATCAGCAATTTTGTCATTGCTTGAGCAGCAGTGTGAGATACAAGAGTCAGGGCCAAAGTTTATAAAACAAGCTAATTTTGAAGATAGTGGAAATGATGACCTGGTTGGTGATGGGTATATTGATGCTTCAACCGAGCCATTTTGTGGAAGGTAAGAGTTTTAGTAAATTTTTTTCCTTCAGAAAATACAGACATGCTTTTTTTTTACCGGAGTCTTAGTGAAGATCTTCATTAATAGCTAATTTGTATTTTTGTACAACTTTGAGAGCTCAGTTTTCTGACCAAGAAAATTTACTATTTTTAGGTTTAGGATAGAACCCAACTTTTATATTTTAATATCTTAACAATAGGATAATTTCTAGCGCCTAGCTAGATTCAGTTAAAAAGCAGATGAAAGCAAGGAATCTTGTGATATCCGGCAACACATGCGTAGCTCAGGTGAGGATTGGTCAAGGATGACGCCGCTACGCCAGTCTTTCTTTTGACCGCCTGGGCGAGAGTCGTGTTGACCTCTCTTGGCCTTTTTCTGGTGCATTGCCCGTTTCACTTGTGTTTAGTGTATGTGTGTGTGTTTGGCTGATATTATGGCTTCTTCTGCTCCTTCTCGGCGTCAGTGTATGTGCCCCGGAGTTCCAGGTTTTCCGTGTTCTCGTTTTCTGGCTTCAGCAGTGACGGACCCTCACATAACGTGCAGTAGGTGTCGTTATAATTTTTGTACTATCACAAATCCTTGCACGGAATGTCAGGCATGGCCTAAGGAGCAGCGGAGGTCGTTTTATAGCAAGAGAGAACATCAGAGGGTTTCGACTCTTCCTACTTGGGAGTTGTCCCTGCGTCTCCTTCCTTTTCTTCCATTGATTCGTCGATGGAAGTATCAGGAGGCCAACAGGCTAATGTTTGTAATGTAGCCCCTTCTTCCTCGGGAGTTTATTTGATTCCCGAGAAGGGTGAGGCTTTTTCATCAATCTCTTCTCTTCCATAGTCAGAGGTGTCCAAAATGGCAGCGATTTGGAAAACGCTCGGGCTAGGGGGTCCCCCATCCTTGGAGGGGCTGCTAGTGCATTTTGTGGAGGCTCGCACCCCCCCCTCCCCGGTCTGGCCAGGCCATATCCCCTCCTCCCGACCTCGTCTTCGTGGGGAGCAGAAGTCGGCCATCTTGTATTGCCCCGCCAGTGTCTGCTGCCGCTTCTTCGAGTCAGAGTGACGCTGTGGCGTCAGCCCCATTGATGATGTCACGGGATCTGTCTTTGTGTATTCCTCCACCAGTGGCGTCTGATTCCCCCTTGCACTGAAAGGAAGCTGTGACGTCACTCCCATCAATGGCGTCTCTCCCAGTCGTCTCCTCTGATCCGCCTTTCTCAGCCGTGACATCATCACTGCCGCCCAGTTCGCTACATCTTCCTTGTCATCGGAGCCTTTTCTGCCACATCAGTCTGAGGTCATATGCCAGGCAGTGCTTCAGAGATTGGACTCTTTATTGGATGTGAAGTTGGCTGCCATATCGGTTGGGAGGACTGGTAGGAAACGTGTTGCTTCATCCCCGCTTCCTGAGAAGAGCGTGCATAAGAAACCAGTGTTGTCTTCCTCTCCCTCTTCCCCCTCTACGCCCCATTCGTGTATCAAGTGTTGGAAAGCTAAGGACTTTGCCCTTCCTTCGCCTTTGAGGGAGAAACAGCGCGGATGTGTTCCCGAGAGTGCTGTTGTTTCAGGCAGTGTTAGTGCTCCTTCCCTTGTGCGATCTGCAGGGGATGCTTCGTACTCCGCCTGGAATCTCGGGCGTGTTACCAACCCCCCCCCCCTCATCCATGCACGTCGCTAGCGTGTTGCAACCTCCCCTGCCCGTGCTTGTGATGTAAGTGCTCCTTCTTCTCCTAGGCCTATTCGTCGCCGTAAGGATCTCAAGGCGCCTGTCAAGAGGTCGAAGGTAGTGAGCACGGAGTTGGTGTAGCAGGAGTGTTTGCCTGCCTCTCTCACTGGTGCTTCCAAGAGTTTGACTCTAGGGGATTCTCCTTTGATCTCGAGTGTTCGGGTTTCCCCCCCATCTTACGTACGTACGTCCGCCACGCCTGTGACCATTCATGGACATGTTGAGTCATCTGTTGAGGTAAGTGATGCTCCTAGTGTTACAGTGGGTTCGTCTCGGAAGCCGACGCATGGACCCAGTCCAGACAGGTTAGTTGGGGTTTTTGGCTGTTTGGCTGCTAACCCTTCCGTTAATTTTGGTGGGGAAGGTGCCTTAGAGGAGCCTACACATCTTTCTCGTCGTCGGTCTCAGTTTCCGGAGCAGGTGGAGGGAGACATGCAAGAGTTTTTGTCTTCCTTTTAGGAAGTTGTTGATCTCGTTCGTGGGTTTAACAATTTGGAAAGCAGGGCTCAGGCTCGGTCGTCTTACACTCCTTCTTGCTTGGAAGCCTTGGTGGGAGCTACTCAGGACCCCAAATCATCTCTTCAGTTCCTTTGTTGGGGCACGTTCAGTCCGTCTTGCAGACGGTTAACCCTCTGTTTCGGACTAGGACGGTTTGCTTCGCTCAAGGGGCTCTACCAAACTACTACCCCCGGCTCTCACGAGACATAGGAAGTACCATGCTACGAGCTCTGCTTTTTTGTTGTCGTACCATCTTAACCCAGACGTCATTCACCTGAAGCCAGGATTGACTTTGGAACAGGTGAGGTCGGTGGCTCCGTCCTTGTCTCCGCAAGATGCCTCAGCATTGGAATCTACAGCGGCCTCCAAGTTGCAGACGGTTTCTTGGCTGGACTTCTGGTCTGTGGTTATTGCCAAGATAGCTTCCGACAGGTCCGCGGAAGGGTTGGTGAGTGCCTCATCGCTTGCCAGTCTGTTGCAGTCCAGGGGCAAGGCATTTTCATATTTGGCTCACTTCAGTGCTAATTTATGGGCTAATCTTCTTCTGATTAGAAGGGATGCAGCTTTGTTTAGGATGGAGAGATTGCTCGACACCAAGTCCTTGCTGGCATTGAGGAACGGAGATCTGTGAGAGTCCCAATTTTTGTTTCCTCGGACAGAGCTCAAGAATGCGATAGACTGGCGCCGGGCTGACGCCAAAGACAGACTGGTGCACTAGGCCGTGTCTAAGTCGGAGTCTCGTCCTCGGAGATGTCTGGCTCCTCCTCCTCCCCCTGTTCAGCAGCAGTAAAGGAGATTGTTGCCTGGTAGGCCGTTGAGGACCTTGAGTTTGGCAGGGCCTTCCCGTTCGACACAGCCTAAGTCAGAAAATCAATGCCCCTTTTGCTCTCGTTCCTTTAAGCCAAGAAGGGGCCCAAGGGGCAGAGGTAAAGGGGGCCGTCGGTAGATTAGGCTCCTCTCTCTCTCCTGTGCCATGGGTGGGGGGGTGCCTGGCGGGCCATTGGGCCAGGTGGCAGAGTTATGGGGCGGAGAAGTGGGTGGTAGATGCCCTTCGGGTGGGATACCTACTGCCCTTCAACTTCTCTCCTCCTCTGTCGGACGAGCCACAGCTCAGGAAGGCACATCCTCCAGATTCTCTGAAATTCTTGGCTCTTCGGGAGGAAGTGCAGAAAATGCTGGACAAGGATGCGATAGAGGAAGTATTGCGTCCGTCCCCGGGGTTTTACAGTCACATGTTCATGGTGCCCAAGGCGTCGTGAGGATGGAGGCCTGTGATTGACTTATCCACCTTGAATCACTTCATCAGGAAGACATGGTTCAAGATGGAGACCCCATGCTTGGTGTTGGCAGCAGTAAGGGAAGGTGATTTCAGGCTGTTGATAGACTTAAGGGACGCATACTTCCAAATCCCTGGTCATTCCACGTCCAGGAAGTTCCTTCGCTTCTCTCTTGGGGGACAAGGTCTTCGAGTTCATAGTCTTGTGCTTCGGGCTGACGACAGCCCCTCAAGTATTCACAATGGTCTCTCTCATGTCAAATTGGGCCCATGCTCAGGGGATCTGTTAGTTGAGGTACCTCGACGATTGGTTAGTCTTGGCAGTTTCCAGGGAAAAGCTGCTGCAGGACAAGGATCATCTACTTCGGTTCTGTCTGGAACTGGGCATATTAGTCAACCAGGAAAAGTCGAACCTTGTACCCACTCAAAGGATTCTCTACCTGGGCATGGTCATCGATACGACAGTGGCAAAAGTTTTCCCGTCGGATCAGAGATTGGGGAAGTTGCAGGCGGTGGCGCGCAACTTCATGTCAGGGTCACATCAGTCAGCTCATCAGTGGCAGGTTCTTCTGGGAGTGTTGTCTTCCCTGGAGAAGCTGGTCCCTCATGGGCGTCTTCATCTTCGGTCTCTGCAATGGAGACTGGGAGAATTCTGGTCTCTGGCGGGGTACTCTCCCCTGTTAATGGTTCCTCTGTCTCTGGAAGTGAGAGAAGACCTTCATTGGTGGTTGGACGACCAGAATCTGTTGAAGGGTGTCCCTCTGCGTTCTCTTCCACCAGACTTCCTTCTGTTCTCGGACGCCTCCCTTGCAGGTTGGGGCGCTCATTTAGGCTGCCTCATCGCTTCAGGTGTTTGGAGTTTGGAGAACAAGCAGCAACATATCAACGTCTTGGAGTTGAAGGCGGCTTTCCTGGGTCTGAAGGAGTTTTGGGGGAAGGTAGAGGGTCATTCTGTCGTTCTCAAGTCGGACAACACCACGGTGGTAGCCTATGTGAACAAATGGGGAGGCCTGATTTCACGTCAACTTCATGCCTTGACCGTCGAGCTTCACCAGTGGGCGGTCAGCAATTCGGTAGAGCTCTCAGCCAGGTATATCCCAGGAAAACGGAACGTGGTCACAAACAAACTCAGTTGTCAGGATCAGATCCTAGGCATAGAGTGGTCCCTTCATCAAGTGGTGGCAGACAAGCTTTTCCAGATTTGGGGGAGATGTTCTGTTCAGTGGTTCCAGATCCTTTAGCATTAGCAGAGGACGCACTCCAGCATCCCTGGGACAACTTGGAGGTGTATGCCTTCCCTCCGTTTTGTTTGATCCATCAGGTTCTGAACAGGCTGATGAATTCACAGGGTCTCAGGATGACTTTGGTAGCCCCTCTGTGGCCTCAGGCGGAATGGTTCCCAGATCTGCTGTTGTTGTCAGAGGTTCCGAGGGAGATTCCCCCTTGGCGACATCTCCTGTGTCAGCCCCATGCGGAAAGGTTCCACCAGTCAGTAGAATCCCTGTCTCTTCACGGTTGAAGGCTATCAAGTATCTCCTCCGAGCAAAAGGCTTTTCTCAGAGAACAGCTGGGCATATGTCCAGCAGTCTTAGAAAGTCGACCTCCGCAGTTTACCAAGGCAAATGGGCGATCTACTGTGATTGGTGTTGTAAACGGGGTTTTTCTCCACTCGTGATCTCTATTCAGCGAATAGCAGAGATGAAAATCGTTTGTCCATTTCTGCCATTAGAGGCTACAGGGCGGCCCTGAGTTTGGTGTTACTCCTTAAGGGCATTGACGTCTCCTCTTCCTGGGAACTTTCCCTGCTAGTTTAAGGGGTTTGAGCAGTCGAGTTCTCCTAGAAAGCTCAAGCCTCCGACGTGGGATGTGAGCCCTTGTGTCGCTCATCTGACAGGAACCTGACACTCAAGACAGTTTTCCTTCTGGCTTTGGCATCTTCCAAGAGGGTAGGAGATCTCCACGGTCTGAGCTATGAGGTGAAGCACACTAGGGGTTGGGGGTCGATGTCCTTCGAATTTGTCCCAGAATTTGTGGCCAAGACCCAAAATTCCTCTGTGTATGATGACAGGTTCACTTCGTTTTCCATTACATCACTGACTGACTTTGTGGGCGGTGATGCTCAAGAGCTTTTGTTGTGCCCTGTCCGGGCCCAGCGTTGCTATCTTAAATGGACTTGGCACCTTGGGCCAGGCTGCTGCAGACTTTTTGTTAGCACAGGCCGTACAAAGACAGAGGTGTTTAAGAATACTATCTCTTTTTGGATACGGGAAGCCATCAGACAGCCATACTTGACTCTTGATGATTCTACCACCACACCTGTGCAGGCTGGAGTGCATGACATTAGAGGTATTGGTCCCTCTCTGGCTTTCAAAAAGAACTTGGCTGTACATAGAGTGCTGAGCGCTGGTACACGTTTTCCCTGGGTCCTGTGGTGGCTGCCCAACAGGTTGTGTAACTCATGGTAGCCCTTAACAGGGCACCTTTGTATCTTACCTAAGATGATTGTGTGGATGAGAGAATGAGTGAGTTGGCTGGTCTCCTTCTTTCTCTTGTACCTTTCCTTCTTCCCTCTGGCTGTTTAAGGAATAGACACGTCATTTGCTGGACTGGTCTGATACAGGTGAGTAAGGTAGTCATACTGATAGTGTGGTCGTGCAATATACAAATATCTTACCCGCTATTTGGTAGCATATGCTCCACTCCTTGGCAAGGAGGGGTTGGGAGTATGTCAAACCCTGGTGTCTTGGTTTGTTATTGGACAGTCAAAGTTTCTCTTTGGTTCCCTATACAATGGTTATCCCATATATCATTGTACGTCACTCAGGGTGAGTGGTTAGATATAAATTTATCTAGCTTCTCAACGGGCTTCAGTCCCTCTCCAAAAACCACTCCTTTTGAGAGTTGGACTGGTGGGTAGGCCCCCAGCCAGTCTAGGATGTCTTATACCTCCCTCCAAGTATGAGTCTATCCTATTGTTAAGACCGAAGGTTTGTTTGTGTATGAACAAATGACAAATTTTCTAAGATAATTTGTATTTTTCATAGCTAAAAACCTGAGGTCTTAATGTTACACTGCCTGCCTCTAGCCGCCCCTCTTTTTGTTAAGTCATCCTCAGTTGGGAAAGACTGGCTTAGCAGCGTCGTCCTTCACCAATCCTCACCCAAGCTTGTGTTGCCAGATATTGTTGTGGGATCACAAGCTAGAAAAAAAAACAAGTGGGAAAACCCTTCCTACATTAACCTTATCACTCCAGCTGCCAAACCCACCCTCAGTCACACTTTCTTCTTTACACAACAAAATACACGCAGGACAATTGACCTATAGCTACACAAAACAAACAAAAAACACAAAACACATGTACTCACCAACCGTTCCAGTTACTCTGTGCTATGCTGTGCTGTCTGCTGGTCGAGGTCACAGAGATACCAACCGCAACAAAGACCACAACCCACAACCCAACAACACAACAACAAAACAACACCCAAGGACTACAACCCAACAACTCACCAACAACACAACAACCAAGGACCACAACAACACAACAACAACCAAGGAACACAACCACAATTCAACAACACAGCAAGCAACCAAGGAACACAACCACAACCTAACAACACAGCAAACAACCAAGGAACACAACCACAACCTCACATATAACAACAAAAACTCAACAACTAATAAACCACAAAAAAAGACCACTGCACAACCAACCACCAACACAAAAAACAACACAAGAAAAGGCAACACACACACACACACACACCCACTAACAACACTAAGAAATCACAACAGCAACAAAGACAACAGCACAGGCACAACAACTCTAAGCAAACAACACTAACTTAACAACAAGCAAAAACAAATCAACAAAACACTACTCAAACGAATCTCAATGCCTTCACCAGACTGCTAACACTACTATCTCTCACAGCTTCTGACTAATGACTAACCAAAAACACAGAATTCTGATCTCTAACAGCACCAGCAGACAACCCAGAACTCTCCAACAGCCAATCCAATCGTTAACCATCCAACCACCCATTACTCTCTCTCTCTCTCTCTCTCACACACATACACACACACACAGACGTTGTCAAATGGAACTCCATAACTCCTCCATAATATCACAAGATTCCTTGCTTTCATCTGCTTTTTAACTGAATCCAGCTAGGCACTAGAAATGATCCTATTGTTAAGACCTCAGGTTTGTAGCTATGAAAAATACAAATTGTCTTAGAAAATTTGTCATTTTAAAACAAGAAAAAATATCAGATATAAGACTTTAAGGCAGCTATCTTGTTTTATCAAGTTAGGGAACAAAGGACTTCAAATATTTGAATTTTAAAATTCAAAAATACTCATTATAGGCAGTGTATCTAAGAGGTTATATCTATTACTGTGGTATTGGTGATTGAAAATCATAACATTAGGTTAAAAAGAGGCAGGAATTCGACCATATCCAAAATTGATTCTCAGGACATGAAATGAAACCCAAGGAATAATGAGCCACAGAACAACACCTTTAAACACTAAACTACATAAAAAAGATTGGAAATAGATTAAAATTGTTTCAACATACTAGTTACCAATTATTTTCAACACTGAACTGTTACAGACTTGTTTGCCCAGATACAATGAAGACTAAGTAACAGACCCTAATGGTCAGTAACTCTAAAGTGTCATTCATTAACAATATGTTTTCAAATTTATTTTAAATAGTATTTGCTGTAAAAGATTAATTCTTTGTTATTTTGGATGTGGCAGTAACCTGATGTACTGGTAGTAGGTGTGTTATGAATATTATAGGCATTTTTCAATGTTCATATATAATTTATATTTCAGGTTTTCCAAAGTAACACATGAGTTGTACAGAACATTACACCGTGAGACGGAAGAGAGATACATGATTGATATCAACAGATATCCATTTGTGAGTTCAGTTACTTTGCTTCCTTGTCAGATTTTTTATATCATTGGAAAATACTGTGGTCACTACATTTGAGTTTGTCCAGGAACTTAAGTGGCTGGTTTTGTGATTTTAATATTTCTAGAATAATACATTTTTATTTCAACATTTCTTCTCAGATATGTTTTGCCATCAAGGGTTCAATCAAGAGCACAATGAGGATCAGGTACAGATGGTATGACAAGAGTGGAAGCTCACGAACTGATGACATATATTTTGCCCATGGTATTCCACTTGAAGGTGATGCGTACGTATCTCAAGTTTCACTGTCTTGTGTAGCAGTGGTTTTATTTCTTACTGCTATATTGGCACCAATTTAGAATTTAGTCTCAAGATATGTAATACCCTGTAGTATTTGTAAGTTACAGAAAAACTCTAAACTAAAAATAAAGTTGTAGCTGAGTGGTTGTTTTGTGCTTCTATTCTTCAGAATTCCATAAGTTATTGGTAAAAAATTAGTACATATTACTTTGGCTGAATAATTTAATAGTAGATGAACAGAGAAACATTGATATATATATATATATATATATAATAATATATATTATATATATATATATATCTATATATATATATATAGATATATATATATATATATATATATATATATAGAGAGAGAGAGAGAGAGAGAGAGAGAGAGAGAGAGAGAGAGAGAGAGAGAGAGAGAGAGAGAGAGACGCTTGTACTCTCTGGGCACTTTAGTGTTTCTGACTAGTTAAAATTAGTTTTTCCTTAGATTCTTATCACCTTGAATTCTTGTTGACAAGGACTGTTTTTTATATGTATTTGTTTAAGCCCATCACATCCTGATTGTATCTTTCTATGTCGCTCTGGTATGAAGATTTGTTTTTATGAGTAATTAATCAGCTGTTTTTGTTAGATATCAATAAACTATCTTTGTATGCTTTTAGTATGAAAATTTATTTTACAAGTAATTAATCAGCTGTTTATGTTATATATCAGTAAACTTTATGGCCAACAGTACATTGTATAGTATTAGCACATAAGTTTTAAGGAGTTATTCACAGAGTTTCAATTTTTGTGGGAGATGGTGCCCCCAAGCACTGAAGAATTGAGGAACAATTGTGACATTTATCATTTGAATTCTTTACAATAAAGATTATCGAGAATTCTCACAGGCTCATAATATCTTTTAAATCTTTCAATTATTAGATGGCGATATCATTGCATTAACGCTAAAAAGGTAGCTGAAGAGTCTTGGATCCAAGATCAAAGATATGATGGAACAACCCTGAGACTGAATTATGTTTTCTTTCCGGATCCAAAGGTTGAATATGATACCTTTAGTGTGGACTTTGTTCAATTTGCCAATCAGCAGATCTCAGGTATGTTTATTTCTTGCAAGTGGATCATAGAAGAATTTCTGTTATAATAAAAGAATACTACTAGCCTTATGAAGTAATGTAAACTGCTCTGTTTGGTGTTATCATTAAATAGCTTAGTTCTCAAGGAATTTTCACATGTTATGATACTGTATGATAATAGGATAAGCTAGTATGCCCTGTTTGGGTTCAAAACTTTAATTCAAATATGTTCTTAAGAGTAAATGATGGTGATGATTATGGATTCTTATTGATTTAGTTCCTCACTGTAGCTATTCCAAGTCTTTAGATGAAAATATGAAATGTCATTGCCAGCTCTACAATTGGTGCTCTTTAGCAATGGAATACTATTGTTAAAATTTACTTATAAAAATGTACTGTTTACTGTAGTAAACATATGCAGTACTTATGATATGATTCATAAATTTCTTGTGAATGTCAAAAGCTATTTTTGAAGAACTGTCTCAAGGAGAGCACTGAGGTTTAACCAATTTTAATTCTTTGTACATATTCAGTATGTACCAGATGATCCATTATTATTGAATATGAGCAGAATATTAATAATAAGTTGTAAGCAGGTATGGACTCGTTATTACAGAAAACTGGCAAATCCGTTTTACATGAAACTAATGCTATACAGTATTACAAAAATGTGATGCACTGGATTCTTAGGTGCATTATGAGTACATATTATTCTTGAAGTAATTTGTTTTAAATTTTCCTTTCAGTGAGACAGACAAGACCATCAGCTCTTAAATCCTTTGGGATCTTAATTAATGATGTAGAAGTAGCACCCGTTGCTGGTAAGGCAAATGTCTTTGATATCAAATTCAAAACTGCAAATTGTGCAGGTGACTTCCCTCTACTGGGTGTAGGAGCAACTGGTAAGATATAATCAAGTTTCTTCCCTCTCCTGTATTGATGATGCTCATATCGTAATGAATTCCCAGTCTTGCAAAGAATCATTAAATCATGTCAATGCATTTTATAGCAAAGATTTCCTCAGCAAGCACATATTATTTGAGTTTTGCAATTGGCTGATGTTAATTTAAGTAAATGATCAGGCCCAGTTAGATTATTTAAACAAACCATAACTTTCTCTAGTGTTTATATGTACTTTACTAATCAATTTCTTAACTCATTGATTCTTAACAGTGAATAATCAGTTGGTCCAGACATTGTCGTCTGCCGAGAATTACAATTTCTCCACACCCAGTGGCTATGCATTCGTGGAGAGAACTGAAGCAGCATCCCATCCAGTGGGTGGAACTTTTGATATGACTGTAGAAGGTGTAACAATTAAAGGTAAAACATTAAAGTTATAAAATAGCTTTTATTTTGCTTATATTTGTGTGTTACACAATTCTTGATTCTATTCCAGGTGTTTATTGTTTGTTGTTGTTCTATCCATTTCCATATTTCAGATGTTTGTAAAAGGTTTTTTATGTGCTGTTGTCACTACTGTTTTAAAAAGCTCTGAAAAATATGGGACTAATTAAAACATTAGTGAATTCTTATTCTTATCCACACTTTTAAAAGTAATATGGCACTCTCTCTCTCTCTCCTCTCTCTCTCTCTCTCTCTCTCTCTCTCTCTCTCTCTCTCTCTCTCTCTCTCTCTCTCTCTCTCTCTCTCTCTCTCTCTCTCTCTGAATGCTAATAAATTTGAAGAAGGCTAGCATAAGATTTTATTTATAAAACTCTGCTTATAATTTCACCTCTTACCTCCGTAAGCTTACTTACATTTTTACAGAAAAGCTTCAAATATGTTGTTGTTAGCAAAACTTCTGCTCCCTTCTACATTTTTATGGTTCTTCCATGTTGCCTGTTTTCTTCTTTGTCAGTGGCTGTTTCAAGTCGACCACTTCTCCAATGCATGATTTTGCTGATAATTCTGTCCTTTTTTCCGCAGGGAACTATAACATAAGTCAGATTACGTAGCTGACTTAATGTCTTTTCTCTTAAAGCAAAGATTTGGAATTCTCTTCCTGTTTCTGTTGTATTACTTTCATAACCTCTCTTCCTTTTCTTATAAATAGTCAAGAGCAGATGGCTGTTCAATATACAGATAGTCTAATTTATAAATTATGTTGTAATCTCTTGCAGACATAAGCCCCAACATTCGTTCAGTAAACTTTATGGAAATGCTTGAGAATGCTTTTGGGACAACAAGATTCAGAGTGGAAAAGAGAGGTGATTGTGATTATGGGCATTATTATTTTGAATGGCTGAATAACCCAGGAAAGAAGGACATTCCCACCATTGATGAAGGGAAGCTGGTGTTTGATGGGTAAGTTTCAAGTCAGGTAGATTCTTAATCTACAGCTGGATTCTGAAGTAAGCAACCTTTGTTAGGGAAATTGAAAAACAATAATCTTTTGTGATTCCTACAACATCAAATAATGTGATATATATTCCATCCCTTGAGAATCTGATGACATTAAATGATAGGGTGATGTCTGGAGAGGTAGGGTGTATTTAGAGAGAATTATCATTAAACCAGTCTTAGATCGAATATCATAAAAATGTTCTCCCGTTTTTATATATGCTACCTTACATTTTAATATTCAGTAACTGACATAAATAGCAATAATGTATGTAGCAATAAGAAGTAAATTTACATTTTTTATGCTGTGAAAATTCTAAATCTTCATAATGATTTCTTTTTCAACTCATATCAAGTTTTTCAATTGGTGTATGTTTATTGCTATATGCTGCAGATGATATTTTGTGTGAGAACAATAATACATACATAGACAGATATGTTCTCATTGGGACTTATATCAGCAGGTTGCGGTTCATTTGCTTCTGTCATCCTCATTGTGTTTACTTTGCAGTCATATTTATTAGATTTGTAACAAATTAAAAGGACTTGATAGCTTTATATGATGGCTTGAAGGTATACCAAGATGATAACTGAATATGAGGAGCATCATTTTTGTAAACAAATAATATGGCTGAAATACCTTTTATGTTTCATAGGTACAAATATTTTTTTCAACATTGTTTGCCACTCCTGATCTATCCAAATGTCCCCGTAACCGTGAATGTCTGAAGATCTGATAACTGCCAATAACTGAACAACAAATAGGGAACATAGCTTATCTGACCAGCTGGTTGTTAATCTAGAATATAAGAGATTTCAATTTGTTGAAAAGAAAAATGTAAGAATTTAAATGTTTATCAGCATTCCTGGCACGATGGTAGAGACCAGGAGACAGAATGAAGGGAATAACTGGCATGACCCAATTTCGGGTGGATTCTTCACTACCAGGAGAGCAGAACCACATGTAAGTTTACACTTCTTGTAAAATTTTTCCCTTTCCACTGTAATTTGGAATATGAAAACTGTCAGAATTCTGTGTATCAAAGATACAGTGAAGTTTTCAAGTTATTTCTGTGTTCTGAAGCCATAAGTGCAGATTTCAAATCCTTGTTTTAGAACACACTTTGATTAGTGTTCTGTAGTCAAATCATTCATTCCAGTATATGTTTAGTATCAAAGGTTAGTGTCCCAATACTGAATCTTCATTCTATTAAAAATGAAAATATCATCATATAAAATAATTCAGAATTCATCGCAGAAATGATGTTAGAAAATTCCTACTTGCAATGTAATCACAATTGTTAATTATGGCTGGAGAACTTACCCAATGTGCTGTATGATTGTTCATATACTAAGAGGTCATTACTATTGTGTGTGTTTTTTTTTACAGATAATTTCAGCAGTCATGTAGATAGATTACCTATGTATTTTAAACAATCCTTTTTTTAAATATATTGAGATTCATATGAACAAGAAATTTAGTTCATGCTTATTTTTACCACATCAAAAGTTTTGTTTGCAGTATTTGTTTTATAGCATTCCATTTCCTCCAAAGTCAGTTAAGGCAAAGTACGTTTAATTCTCCTTAGATGTTTTAGATATTTATTAATACCAATTGGGTCTTAGCCATGTAAAAATACATAATCCTTCGGGCTAACCCTAGGAGAGCTGTTAATCAGCTCAGTGGTCGTGTAAAACTAAGATATACTTAACTTTCTTTTTACTAATACAAATACATTTCATGCCAGTCTCAGGGAAACACTTGAAATTAAGTTATTTACCTGCTTCTTTGAAGGTTTCCATGATAGATTAACTTACTACATATATAGAAATTAAATTATATATGGCAGAAACATTTTCATCCATAAACTTTCTTGCTCCTTGGTATTTTATAGTAATGATTTTTATATTTGTAATGAAAAGACACTATGATTTCAGGTTGCTGTGACTGTGGGAGGATACCACACTGCTTGTCGTACTGATTGTTCTTTTCAGTATAACAGCAATGGAATTCCCTCTGTATCATCTGTGACTGACACTTTTGGTAAGCTGATCATCATCTTAAAAATTCTTACATTTTGTTTTATACCACAGATATAGAACTTATTGGTCTACTTATAACCAGGTCAATTTGTACTAAGGTCACAATCTACCCAGTTCAACCCATAACCATATGAACACCTAATTGTGAATTACTATAGATTTTTACATATTCACAGATATACAGAAGCAATTTTTATTATGGCATGTCTTTTTGTGTATATGGCCTTACTTAAAATTAAGTCCAGTGCTTGTACATGAAATCATTATATTTGCCTTAAAGAATAGTGTATCAAAAATACTTGAGATTTTACACAAAAGAAGTACTATCAAGTTATATAAATGAAACACTAGGAAACATGGAAATGACAGAGTACTGAACACACTATACCTCTTATTTTTAGCTTTTGCATGAAAACTCATAGCATTTTCCTTTATTGCAGATGGTGTATTGTACACATTCACTGTAACTGGCTCTGGCTTTACAAGCAATAACATAAAAGATTATTCAGTTGTTATTGGAAATAAAGTGTGTACTGTTACGTCAGTTACAAGCACTGAGGTAAGTTCCAGAATCCGAGGAAAGATTAATACGTAAAAGATTAATACGTACAGTGTAGTTCTTGAATGTTTGTTAAGTGCATTTGCAATTTTTATACCCTCTGAGGATGATGCTATCTGGAGGCTGAAAAATTACCTTGACAAGTTGAGGATTGAGATGTTTCAGACTTTGGATGAAAGTGTAAGAGATATACTTTGTAAGAAAAGTAGTAAATTTGGAAGTACTAGTATAGCAACATTCCCTAGAAAGATCTAGAACACTATGGAGAAAGGCATGAAGGAAGACTTGGACCAAATGGGTATTTATGCAGAAAATTAGAAGGCAGGAAAGAGTAAAGGAAATGCATTTCATCGATGACCCTGATAGAAATGATACAAAAATGTTAATGATGATAATGATTCTGTACTAACCTGTTAGCTAATGTAGTACGTGCAGTTATGTCATGAA
Organism: Macrobrachium nipponense; assembly: GCF_015104395.2. NCBI lineage: Eukaryota > Metazoa > Arthropoda > Malacostraca > Decapoda > Palaemonidae > Macrobrachium > Macrobrachium nipponense. Next base: position 30,595,238 of record NC_061103.1, on the reverse strand, counting down.
GGTAATCATTGAGATTTATTTACCCATACGTATATATGTGAATATTTTCTTGTTACAAAGAATGAAAAGCTGAAGTGTAAATTTTACACTGAATGCTTAATGGTCATTGAATATTGTACAAGAATTTTTAAAAAGTATATTAGATAAGAAATACTGAATAAGAGAATATGAAAATCATATAATACATAGTTATCTTTTACGTATAATAAATACTAATACTGTAGTTGGGTTCTTTAAAATCAAAGAACATTATGTAATAGGAAGTGGACTTTAAAATGTGTTTTATTGAATATTTATTCTACAAACGGTAGTCAATGTAAGTTATTGATATAATGTTCTTTGAGGAAAGATCTTGATATGATATAAAACAAAATGGTCACCCTTTGTAAACAATTCCCATTTAGCTTATTTAGAATGTAATATTTTATTACTGTAATACAATATGTAAGCTTAAATTGATGTATATAGGTTTTGTGAATAAAACTGGAAGATGGTAAGGAATTACTAATTGCTGTAATAAGCCAAAGGTTTTCATGATAACCAGTTGTGTAATTTCTTAAAAGTTTAGAAATGCTTTTGTGATATCTTCGAAGCTGCATACCGTGTTTATACTTTTACATCTTGCAGATGCTTTGTAAAATATGCTTATATGTAGTACTATATTAAGTGAAAAGGACTGTGTTAGCGATATAACAATGGCTATAAATTTTCATTAAAAAGGGAGAAGTCATAAAACATTACACAACGTTTTTTATTAGATTTTAAAATCAGCTCATAATTTTCTGTATAGCTAAAGTGCAGTTATTATTTTATAGACTTAGGTAATCAGTTAGTTCATTTGGAATTTATTTTAACATATTTCTACTAACAGTTTGTTATAACCAACAGCTGCAGTGTACGGTTGATCACCTACAAGCTGGAAACCACCTTGTTGTTGTCAGGATGCAACCCGTAGGCAGTGCTACACAACCCAACCCTCCTCTCTCCACAACTGTCAGTGTGGCTATAACTGCGATTACTCCTTCATCCGGAGGAACAGGTGGTGGCTATAGACTGACAGTAACTGGTACTGGATTCCCTGAGAATCTTGAGGGTTGGGAAGGTAACAGTGTAACTATTGGAGGTGCTGAATGTGACATTGTGGCTGCAACACCTTCCACAGTAACCTGCATCGCCCCACCAGGAGTACGTATTGTGGCAAAGTTTGTTTTGTGGATTGGCTTTTGTGTCTTTTCATCTGTTTTCTTAGTTTTAAATTTATATTGACCTGCTTTTCAACTTAATACACCATTTTTTTTATGAATGTGTCACTGACAAATACAGTACAGTATTAAGACATGAACAAATACTGAAATTTCAAAAATATCTTCAATAAAGTGTATTGTTATAGTACTCTTATTAGTTTTTGATAGTTTTATTATTGTATCATCTATGATTTCTTACATCCTTGGACATCTAGTTGATAATTGTGGTTTTGGTTTAAACAGTTTTCCTACTTCATTCAAGTAGCTTTTTTTTCAGGACAAAATCTTGAAAACCAGTTTATTACAAAATGAAAAATAGTTTTTTGTCTCATATCACAAATTAAGATGCACCTTACTGTAGTTTCAAAAATTCTTTAGTGGACAAAAAGACTTAGAAAGATCCCAAATTGAAAAATGAATTAATCTAAAGCATGTTTCTGTATATCAGAATTGTCTCAGTCTTCATGTTTATAACATTTCCATTTTCATACTTATACAGGCAGCTGGAAGCACAAGCACTATAGCAACAGTTGATGGAACTCCATCTGCAGCAGCCAGCTTTACATATGATGCTTCATTGTCAGCATCAATTTCCTCAATTGCTCCAACATCATCATCAGTTTTAGGTAAGATGGAGAAGTTAACTGTCCACTAGAGTGGATGTGAGTAGTGTATGATACAGCCAGTTCATGTTATCAGTCTTAAAAATTTTGGCTTCTTTAACTATATGTAACAGTTATGTATTTTATGTAATTGGTGCCATGGTTATTATTTGTACATTTTATGTTTGGTATTTATGACCAGTGAAATAATTGATTGCAGGTGGTGACCTATTAACCATAAGTGGCTCTGGCTTCGGAAGTGTCCAGGATACGAGCACTGTAATGGTATGTTAACAGATATTCAAACTTAAAGCGGTTTGAAGGATTTTTACTAATTATTTATGCATAATATTTTTTACCAGTTGGATATCAGATTCGCAAGACTTCAAACATGAACATTGTTACTGTATGTGCCATACTTCAGTACTAGTTTTGACCAATACTTTTTGACAGTTGGATTTTTTCCGTTGCACTTGATGTGTTTTTTCTCTAGAATATTTCCACCATCTTGTGTTTAGTGCAACAGTCATGTTCTATGAATGTGTTGGACTTCAGTAATTTAGACTTTTAAACACAAATTTTCTAAAGATGATGATGATTGTATGAAAGATTTGGGTAGTTTTTTTTTTAAATTCAAAATTACCCTAGTAAATGTAACTTTGTAAATTGCGAATACTGAAAGTGGGATTTGTTGAAATTAATAGTATGTAACTTATGTTGTAATTTATAAGTTAAATTTGGCAATACATTTCAAGATTTTTCCTTCCTACAAATAGGTTGGTGTAAAGCCATGTAAACCAGTAAGCTGGTCAGATGTATCAATACAATGCACACTGCCATCCTTGTCCCATGGTCAGCATCCTGTCATTGTTGACATAAAAGACAAAGGCTATGCCAGGTATGTAAATATTCATTGCCAATAAAGTTTATAAATATAATTTATATATGAATTTACTTTTAACTTAGTTTTACTTTAGTTTATATAGTGCCTGTACGTACTTCTGCTGAAATAGTTGCTCAATGTTATACTTGTCCCTATTGTGGTATTCCTCTTATTGTGAGATTCATTTTCCTAAACTTAATGAATTATAAAAACAGTTTATTTTCTGTTTTACACAGTGGCAGTTACAAGATAGCATATACATTCAAAGTGACAGGATCTTCAAATACGCATGGCTCTGTAAATGGAGGAACTCGTGTTGTCATACAAGGAGCTGGTTTTGGGACCAATTGCTCACTGTTGCAAGTGAATTTGGGTGAAGACATAGAATGTTCAATCATCGACTGTTCTGATACCGAAATTCTTTGCGAAGTCCGCCTGATCCCTAGAAAACATGTCATTAGAAACAATGGATCACATTCTTGTGAGTTTTGAAGTGCAAGTTACCTTGAATATCATGATTTGAGTAGAGACATTTATGGCTATATCAGAAAATTTGAAATTTAACTTTTTTCAGGTTTGATTTGTTAAAATAGTTGTTATATATGAAAGAATATATTTGCATATAAGTAATGGAAAAAGTATGGTAATTACTGCGGTTGCAGTTATGACCTGCGCTCAGCATTGTTTTGCTCATATGACATTGAGTGATACAAGCAAATATCATGATGTCCACTTCTCAGTTTCTGTTCATTTTCCTGACATATGAAAGATTTTTGTCATTTTATTAATTTTTCTGTTATATTTCCTTTTGTAATATTAATATATTCCTTTCTTTTAGGGTTATAACATTGAACAATATTTTGTCTTGAATGTATTTTCTAAAAGGGATTTGAAAAACTGCCTCTTTCCTTTTCATCTACTTCAGCTTATGGAAAAGGATATGCCTGGGAACCTAAGTCGCTGAATGTTCGCGAAGGCGACACAGTCTCATGGGTCTGGACAAAGAATGATCCATTGTCCCAGCTGCTGCATAACGTCTTCCAGATATCTGCCCCAGGAATAAGAGAACATGACAAGGGATTTACTTCTGGTGATCCTAAATCAGCAGGTTAGTAAAAGTAAATAATTTTGCTTCTCCATTTTCAGTAATATTGCATTGCAAGTATCATCCGTGCATTCACACACCCAAATCAAATTTATAAAGAACTATGGAAAGTCTGGTAGCTTAGGTTATCGAGTAGTACCTGAAGAAGTACTTGGAGGGGAAACATTGTGCTCGCTAGCTAAAATAGTTGTAATTTTGCCATTTTAATGGGTGGAAGAGATTGTAAAATTTACAGAATAAGGAAGCATAAAGTACATTCCAGGGAGCAGTAGAGATATATGACTAATCAGTAAAACATGTAGTAGTTCAATTGATATCAGTTCCCACTAAGCAAATTTTGGGAAGGGTAGTCTGAGGGGGTATGCTGTGAAGCTGCCTGAGAGAGCAAGCAAGGCTTGGGTTTTTTTTAAAGAGTGCCAAAAATAAGACATACAAAGAAAGTCAGAGCAGAGAGAGAAAGATAATTTAATAAAGAGGTAAAGAAAGAGCACTTTGGTAGATCAATTGTCTTTTATTTCAATCAAGAGAAAAATGAAAACAAAGGTTGAGCAACTAATATGTAGTATGAAAATATTTAAAAAAAGATAGACAATGCCTGCATGAGTCTTTTGTTATTCATTAATGTTCCTGTGTTGAAGTTTCCCAGTTGAAGGTTAGTTGCAAAATGAGTTCTCCAGTCTTATCAGCCTTGTACACTTTCTGCTTCAATTCCCAGCGGATTCCAGTCTCACCAATCACTTTTTCCTTGATTTTCTTATACTTCTTGCTGATTTTTGGGGTGCCTCATCTCTCAGTAATCTCCTCCTCATATGTATGATGATTATCCCCATGTGCTTTAGTCTTGAATCCTAATATGTTCTATGCTGCAGCCACAATTGTTAAGAATATCCTCCACATTATGTTATGTAGAGTAGCTTAGGCCTTATATTTGGGGCATAAACTTTTACTTTGTTTTTTTAATAAGATACAGTTAGTAACCAGCAACCTTGTGACATTTTTCAACTTTCATTGCATGATTGTCACTTTGTTATTGCTCTCTCAATACCAGCTTTACAATCCAATGTATTCCCAGAGTAACAAATGTCACTCCTCATTTGCTGTTTACTTTTGGCTCTTATATTTTAGGATTAAAACTCACGAGCATCTCATGCTTGGTCTCAATGAAATTGTCAGAGATAGACTACATTAAAAAGCAGTTTCTGATCATATTTATTCAGAAGCAGGCATGCAAGTGGTTTTAATCCTATGGAGACAATTCTCTGCCGCTTGTCACTGATTGGCTAGCACCTCTCCCCCATGAACCAGGATCTCTGTTCAGATCTGTTTAATGAAATAAGGAGTACGCAATACATGAATAGAGAATTGAGACAAAAATAATTAGAAATAAAGATGATAGAATTCTTTGCATAAACTATAGTAAGGCCTCAACTGAGAATTGTGTTGGGATTTAGTTCATACAAATTCTTGCTGTGCACAGATATTTGATTTCACTTTATTATTCTTTGTTGGTTAAAGCAGATTACTGGAAATAAACTACTGGTTTATTTGTGTTGAGTAAATGAAATGTACAATGTCATTATTATTGACTATGAAAAGTGAAATGTCCTCTGTTCATGTATCATATATAATTTTCTTCCAGGTTCTGTGTCTGTGGAATTCCCTAATGCTCAGATTGTATACTATGCGGGAGCACCTGTTTATGATGACTTTGTCATGACAGGCCAAGTAAATGTACTCCGTCCTAAGCCAGAAACGTTTAGAGTTACAGTTAAGCTTGGTGAAGTTACTGCTACTAACGAATTAGGCGGTGAATCTGGAAGCACGAACTTTGGTAAGTACAGTAGGTAATTCTTAGTTCAGTATTCATTTTTTTTTTTAGACTCTGATTGTAAACTTTACACATATATACATAATCAATATAATATGCTTTGTTTACTAGATTCTGACATTGGAATGCAGTTGCCTTTTCTTAGTTACAATGCATTCTTGAATTTTTATTTTGATATTTGTTAATATAGATGTGTATGTGAAATGTACTACTAAATGTACCGATGCCATTATGAAATGCCAATTTAATTAAACTGTATAAAAGCCTAAAAATTCATTGTAGACTGTTGTCTTGTCTTTTAGGAACTGGCATAAATGGCTGTGGCTCAACTGTTGATACTGCATTGAGTCGATGTGATGTGAATGGAACTGCATATGTGCCAAGTTCACCACCTGATAATAGTAGTCATCTTTATTTCATCACGGACAAATGCTTCACACCATCTGTGACGGGTGTATCTGCAGACAGAACGTTTTCTTTGGCTCAGCTCAGGTTTGAGTATAGATAGTAATGTAGTATCTTACACATCTAATCCAAGTTATTCCGATATTAAAATTATTTCGTTCCATTATTTTGGTATGTTGAGATCCATTCTTTTTAGTTAAGTACTCTCAAAAGTTCAGCTAGAATTTGAAAGAAAAGTTGAACATCATTAAAGGAACAAATTGTGGTTTCGCTATTTGTCATAGAGGTATTATTCTATGCTGAAGTGACACCATTCTGTTTTCAGTGGACTGCAAGTCACTGCAGGTGTGACCCTCACCATAAATGGAACTGGATTCGGGACTCAGTCATGTCAAAATCAGGTTAAAATTGGGGAAGCAGTTTGCACTGTTGTTACAGCTTCGGAAAGCCTCATTGAATGCAACCTTCAAAGTCAAGAGGAACTGATGTCGATCAAGTCTTATGGCTTACAACTGAATGTGGCTAATAGGTATGTTATCTTTAATATGTAATTTGACTTTTGACATGAAAATATTTAACGTTTCCAAATGAAATAACTTTTGTTTGTTGTGTTCAAATTGCTAATCAGGTCTTGAAATCCTGCAAGAATTATGGATGAGATACGTACTTAAGTTTGTGTTATTTTAGGGGATTAGCTATGGTTGATGTGTCCGATTATGAAAAGGAAGGGAAAATTACTGTAGTTCCTGTGGTGACTGCCTTTTCTCCTGTAGAAGGCTCTATTGCTGGTGGTACAAAAATTACCATGACGGGTAAATATGATGATTTGTAAATTATATTATTTTCACTTTAGCACATGAAATTTACAGGTTGATTTTTTGGTCATTTGCTCATGTAATCAGATGTCTTTTTAATAGAAAGATAAATTGTTTACTTTAATTTGGAAGCATTTCAACTTTAGGAATTGAATAGCAATGTTTTATTGATTTTTCTTTTGCATGATAGGTACTGGTCTCAAAGCCTTTGATGGAAAGGCCACTGTTTCAGTTGGATCTGGAACATGTAATGTTGACAGTGTAACATCAACAAGTATTACTTGCATAACCTCACCAAATGCTGCTGGATCTTATCCTGTTAAAGTCTACATTTCTGCATTTTCTGTAAGTAATTAAGCCATTTTGGATGCAAAAATTCTTTAGATATTGTATAGATGCTGCAATTCTGATTTAGTTCTTGATTATAAAAAAAGTTTATTTTGTAATTTCATCTGGATCCAGAAAATGGGGTAAGCCATCACAGGAATAAGTAAAAATGAAGGAATTATGAGTTTTCACTTAAAAATTTGTTGTTAGAAAGTAAGTTTCATGTAGAGAACAGCTAGGTAATATTTATGATCTATCTGATGAAATTTTCATTCATACAAGCATCTTGTATTTTGTCTTTAGGCTTCTTTTTCCGGTGTTCTAGAACTAATTCCAGATTTCGTGCCTATATATTTAGCAATGAATAATCTTGGCGATGTTATATCTATTCATCCTGTTTCCATATGTTATTAGATACATAGTGTATGAAGAGATAGCAGTGCTTTAGTACTTACTTGTTCATGTATTATGTGAAGTAAATTACTGGTTGGAATAAATTTTCCGGTTTCATTATTTTGTTTCATTTTGAAGCATTTATGACATACTGAGGAAATGCCAGTTTGGTATATAACTTCCTCTATATACCAGTTTTTGGAAGGCCTTTTTGTTAATGTGTTTTGTAGTTGTTAATTATTTCAAAAAATTTTTGTTTTTATAAATTTCAGATTCAAGCCGAGAGTGAAATGGCTAGCTCGTCATTTACTTACAGTAATTCTGCAACTCCATCTGTAAGTTCATTTGTCGTATCAGGCGGAAAAGTCACAATTACCGGATCCTTATTTGGCAGTGATGCCTCAAAGGTCACTGTAACACTAACAAAAGCCTCTGGCAGGCATAAGAGGAGCGTAGAGGACGACCATATTGCTTCTGTTCCTGATCCTCCTGTAGTAATACAATCCCAAGAGAGGAACAAGGAATATGAGGAGAACTTAAAACCTATATTTGACGAAGAGGAAAATGCTTTCCGTTACACTCATATCCCTAAAGTTAGGGAGGATCTGTTTGAAGATGTAAGGAGCAGTAACAACTTTTGGAGTGAATTTACTGGCACAAATGCTTCAACATTTGAAGAAACCAAAAAACTTGGAGTTTGGAGAGTTGTAGGATCAAGAAACATTGATGAATCCCCCACAGTGTTTGAGAGATCCAAACGACAAGCAGAACAGGAACAGACATCCTTTGATTGCTCTCCAACAACAGTGACAGATACTGGCATTGAGTGTAATTCTCCTGGTTTACCTGCAGGATCTTATGAAGTCTCCATCATTATTGAAGGTAAAGGAAGTGCTCAAGTTGATGCTGGTGCAGCAACAGCCACAGTAGCACCAGTTATATCATCCATAGCTCCCAAAGAAGGTAGTATCCATGGTGGTGCCTTACTAACTATTTTAGGGACAGGTTTCATACCTGGGGAAGTCAGTGTTGACATAGGGGGAACATCTTGCATCACTGAAAGTGAAACCCCCACCAGCTTAACTTGCCGCACCTCTCCTCATGCAGAAGGTCTTGCAAATGTCAATGTCACATCTGGAGGACTTCAGGTCACAGCATCAGACCAGTATTCTTTCACAGCTACTAAAACACCAGTTCTGACGAGTGTCTCGTAAGTTATTTATAATTATAATTTATTTGACTGATGTACAGTGTAACCATTACCTTTAGATATAAAGTAATGAACATAAAATTGTTAGTCTGAATGAAGTAAAATATGTTTGTATTTCTAATTTGTATGTAGTTTTAGGCTTGGATACTTAAATGAAATTTGGTCATTGTATACATACTTTTGACATCATGCTTTCCTTTGCATAACTATTTTCTGATCTCAGAACCTCGAGTCTGGAAAGGAATTAAGTTGTGAGCTATCCCTTCATGTGTACAAACTATTGATTTATTGCTGTGTGGAACCATTAATTCCCATCATTTACTCTGTAGATTCAGGTTTTCCCATTTGGGGAAAATCATTTCTGTAATGTGTAGATTTTCAGAATAAACATTCATTCATTTTGTTTTTCTTTTTTTTTAAATTAGTATCGTACATACTATATTGTTTTCTTTTAAACAGGCCGAACAGTGGTTTGACTTCTGGGTCATCCTTGGCCCTAACAGGAAGTTCATTTATGCTTGGTGGTGCTGCTCCCCAAGTTTTTATTGGAGGTTCATCATGTGCTGTTGTTGGTTCTCCTAGTGGTAATGCAGTGTCATGCACTGTAAGTATAGTTATTTTTGGTAAATCAGTGATTAATTCTTCAAGTTTGTTCTTATTCTTAATCTTTACATGCAGAGTCTATCCTGCTTTTAGAATGTTTCAACTGGTTGATTATATTTCAGAATATTCTGTCAAAGTTAATGAAACATTCCTTCATTAAGATATTTACTAAACTGATTTCTGTTACGTACTAGTATATTACCATAACACTGCAAGAAATATCAAGCACAACATAGCACATAAAATATGAAACTTTACTCTCACCTATATGTGTTATATGTATTTTAATAACTGATAACTGAAAGAATGGGAAATTATTAATATTCATGTGTTGCAAGGTGCAACTTTTAAATATTTATAGTATTAATATTTCATACTTACTGATAATGGAATTTATCTTTCATCTAAAGAGTCCAGATTTGGCTGGTGGTGTCCAAAAGGCTGTTGTGAGAGATTCTGTGTATGGTGACTCTAATTCTGTAGATGTTCAGTACTCCATGTCCCTTTTATCAGTCACGCCATCCACTGGTAGGTCATATCCCTTCTCAACTTACTGTCTCTTACTATATACTAGAGTCACTTGTGCTTGTATGTTGTGGTTCATTTTGGGAGTCTGTAATGATGATATTCAGCATACAATATCAGAATCAATGAGTGATGTGTTGTAATATTCACTGCTAAATATCAGTATAAGGCTTAAATAATTACTAGTTTTTTAAAATAGGCATAAGGTTCACTAATGTCAAAGATTGTTCTCAAGGTGTTCATAGTAGGATAGTAAGGTCACATAGCACTATATTCCAAACACATTTTCATTTTATGGTATTCAGAACACTAATGTTATGGAGGTCCCAATTATGGGAACAGATTCTCCGACATTCATTGTCATTGTCCTCCTGTTATTAAGTATTTGAACTAGACCACCAACTGAAAAATCTCAATCCCCCCTAAAGCATAACATGGCAATTGTGAGGTAACTTCATATAATTTCTCACAAAGAGTCTCCTCTCCTCTATGCTCATTCCTATTATCTTGCTCTTAGTCCTGAAACTGAAGGTGGAATAATTTGTTAGATATTGTTTGAGACAGATTGTATCTTTTGTTATTGATGACATCACTCACGTGTGTGCACTGACTTGTCAGACACATACTACAGTAGGCAAAAGTAATTTTGTGTTTATGAAACAAAACTTATCAATATTTTTTTATAATTCACTGGTGAAATGGTTTTGTTTTTTCTCTATTTAATGTGCTGTTATCTTTATTCTTATTAATTCTAGGTGGCTTTGGTGGTGTAGAGGTGGTCTTGAGTGGGACTGGGTTTGATCCATCTGGTGGCTCCAATGTTTCGGTTTGTAATGAGACTTGCCTAATTCCCATGAATGCCTCTACTTCATCAACAATGCTTAAGTGTGTGGTTCCTTCTAGAAAGCAAGGTAAGTCTCTATTCATATTTATGGGGAAATATTTAAAATATGAATGTATACACTAATGATCTGCTTGGTGATTTCCTGTTATTTACAAGTTTGTGATTTTTAAATGTGCATCACTTGATCATCATCAATTCAGAATCAAAGGAGATTCTATAGTTTTGGTTTTCTTCTTATGGTATATTTTAATAGCGAATCCAAACAGGTGTGAATTTGTATACTACATTACAGCTTAGATGGAATACTTTACATTTATCACAATTTTCATTTTTGCACTTCTAGGTGGTTCCCCAACTCTATCATGTGATGTAACAGTAAATAATCCAGGTGGAGGAACAGCTACTCTTGCTGGTGGCTTTCACGTATGATGCTTCAATCACACCATCAGTAACTGCCATTTCACCTGTTCGTGGTGGTACTGCAGGTGGAACCACATTGACCATCAATGGAACAGGATTTGCGTATGTAGATAAGTTGAATTAATTTTTTTAACTGTCACTGAAATTGTAGTCATTGGTTTCGTTATAGTTATCAACTTAGCCAATCTTGTCATAAAATTTTGTATTACTTTATACTTGCATTGTTTGCAGTATTAGACATATAATGAGTTCTTTGCATTCTCTTGCATTGTGCATTTGTCTTCTTCGAATGTCCTCCAGTCTTTTATGCTCCTTTTCCAGAATGTCTGGGCTTTGCCTGTGATCTTTGTCCTACTCCATCCATATTTACTACTTCTCTCCAAATGATCCTCTCACTTTGATGCTGAAACATTCTTAATATTTGAGATTTCACTTTTTCCAGAAATTTTCTCTGTTGTGATATGATCTTCACAGTTCACATCAGTCATAATTCTCAGGTGTTTGCTTCTCTCCCCTTAAAAATCTTTCTTTCATTTGTAAGCTCACATGTCTGAGATGGCTCTTAATCTAAATAATTAATTTTCAAAATTTCTGACAAACCTCGTGGTAAATAAAGTGGAAATTAATCAGTTTAATACAAGAGGGACTCACTACCTTTGCATACCTTATTCCCGTTTTTTTATTGTACTATTTAGGTTACTAGTTAAATCTCAATTAATTGCTTTTGAACTGTATTCCAGTATTCCAACTTGTAGGGATGGCATGCTACTGATAAACACTTTAGTTCATTACAAAAATTAATATTGCAATTGTACTACAACCTTGCTCTAGTTTGATGACATTTTCACTTGAAAGAAAAGTGGTTCTGTTCATCATTGCTAACCTGATAACTAGGTAAAGATTGATCTAGTTAATCTGACTTGATTAACTTTCCTGATTACAGCGCATCAGGTAACGAAGTATCCATTGGAGGGTCAGAATGCAAGATAAAGACTGAAAGTACAACTCAGATTATCTGTGTAACTGAAGCCCATGATGGCCCAGGAAAATTCTTTGTTCAAGTTACTGTTCCTAACGTTGGCATTGCTACAACGGTAAGATTACATTTTAATTCATATTTGTGTCAAATAATTTTTTCACATACTTTTCCACATAATTCTAAAATTACTTTTGGCCTATATATTTTTAAAAGATCATATGTTCTTTGGTCATTTTTCTTTCTGGTTGGAAGTAATTGAATAATAAAGTTCTTTAAACTTTAGTTTGTGGACTGATGGGTCCTATTTGTAAGAAGTTTCAGCCTTGCAATTGGTAATTAGCCAGAGAATCTTAATTACTGCCTTTCATCAAGTCCATTCTCATCTTTGATCATTATGATAATGAGTATTAAAGAAATGATGTCTTTATAAACAGAATGAAGATGCTGAATTCTTCTACATTGATCGCTGGAGCTCCATCTACACGTGGGGAGGGGAGCCTGTCCCCTCACAAGGGCAGCTGGTGGTCATTGAGGAAGGGCAGACTATTCTTCTTGATGATTCCACTGAGGTTCTTAAGATGCTGCTCATAAAAGGTTTGTTTACCATATTTTCCACACTCCATTTTTCTTCATGAGTACTTGTTTAGCCTTTTTCAAACTTTGGAAATAGGATAAAGGACTCTTTTACATTATTATTGCTCATTACATTTTGGCTTTGAGTGGTCTATGAAGAAACCCTTTAGTTACATTAATTAGTAGCTATAAGTATGCATTGCCAATTCTCTACATACTTAGATAATACTTATATATTTCTAGTCCATTGTCATGTGTCATTAGAAAAGTGTAATAGATTAGTGGAAGTAAGTTTGATTTTTAATGTAAGATAACTTTTTTTTCCAGTTCTTACATTGTCTCAACAGATTTTTATTTGTAACTTGCAGCACCATTCTCGTGTTGCTACTCTTAGTATATTTCACAGTGAATATTAGAGGATAAGTAAGATAAAAGAAGGAGAGCATTGCCAATTAAGAATAATGAAATTGGCAAACAAGTTTGAGGGAAGCTGATTATTTTTTTTATGTTGCTTCATTTGGTATTACTATGAATCAAGTTCAGACAGTCTGCATAATGCACCATTTTCCCAGAAACTTAAGTGATAACATTTCTCTCTCTCTCTCTCTCTCTCTCTCTCTCTCTCTCTCTCTCTCTCTCTCTCTCTCAATCTCGAATTATATATGCTCTGAGTAATGAGTGAAACTGTAAGAAGATATTGTTGACTAATTGAAAATTTCAGTGGTATTTTCAACCTAGAACTGGTTTTTTCATAATCCTTCTTTATTTGCAGGACAGGGCACTTTTTTTTACATCCTTATTTCATAAACCTCACATTCAATGGATTTGAGTTCATGCTAACGCTACTTGCACATGAATGATGTTTCTAATTGAATTGTTAAAATCTCCAGAAAGTGTTATATAGTCTAATTTTTGTTCTTGACAGGGGGTCATGTGATAGTAGATCCAGAGGCAACTGAGGAAATCATCTTAAGGGCAGAATATATCTTAATTGTTGATGGAGGATCTCTAAACATTGGCTCAGAGGAAGAACCTTTTACAGGCAAAGCAGTAATTGAGCTTTATGGAAATGCAAGATCCGTTGAATTGCCGAGTTATGGAGCAAAGGTAAGTTGTGCATAAACTTGATCCTGTGTTTGGTGTGCAAATCTAGTCTTGTTTTCCCCTCCAGATCATTTTCCATAGAATTATACATTATTCTCTTTAACAGTTATTAGAGGTTAACAAGTAATTTGCTGTAGAGCTAACCATAAACACATGAAATTTAAGTTCCTAACATATTTGTTCATTTAGTTTTCTTTATGTGTGATGCATTATGTAACTTTTTTTCTCCTTATACTGGTATTTGGCACTGCTTGGAGACTAGGTATCTTTAAAATTATTGACGATTTGTTACCAAGAGGAGAATAGACAAAAATAACAAAATAATATACAGTATTATATGATAACTACAGTGTGTACAAACCCATGCAAAAACAGCTCTCAGCATTTGCAGATTACATAACATAAACAAAAGCATGCGTGGCATTTCAACTCTCCCTGATTGTGATCTCACAAATTAGAGTAATATGTCGTTACTCAGTTATTTACACTGTCTTGCGTGAAACACATCTGAATTAGTCTTGCGTATACTTTCCCAATCTATTTAGATGTTCATAATTGTCCGTAGTATTATTTTTTTCTTTTTAAATCACAGAAATGCTTTAAAATCAGCAATATTTTTTTAAAATCAAACATTTATGTCACATTTATTTTATAATTGTATGCATTTCTTTTTAGTATATAAGCTATCTTGACAATAATTGAAATTTTTAAGAATGTAAATTATTCTTATAGGTCCTAGCAGTACGAAATGGAAGCCTTGATCTTCACGGCATTCATATTCCAATCACATGGACTTATTTGGCCAGTACAGCTACTAAAGGGGCATATGATATAACCTTAAAGCAACCAGTCACATGGAAGAAAGGCGATACCATTATCATAGCCACTACAGAAAAAAGGTAAAATGCTTGTATGTATGTAGACTTCATCTTTTAAGCAAGGGTTTGTAAACTCATAACTAATGAGGGACTGTATTAAGATTTTAGTCCTAGTAACATGCTTTGGTAGCATCATTTGTTAATTTTATGCAAATTTAAAGGGATGTGAGGTAACTAGATCTCTTTCTATACTAAGTTAGAGCTTATTGAAATTGAAATGTGAAAGGCAGTAGTAAAAATTTGTAAAAGATATGATCTGGCTCAAGATGTTTTTATAGTTATCATGCCAAGAAATATGTTTTATTTCCAGATTAGTTATCATGCCAAGAAATATATTTCATTTCCAGATTAGTTATCATGCCAAGAAATATGTTTCATTTCCAGATTTTCCAATAATGAAAATGAGAAGCACATCATAGATAGAGTATCAAGTGATGGCAGAACATTGACGCTTACTGAGCCGCTGAAATATGAGCACATCTCCATCGAACAAACCCTTGGAGGACGAACTATTGAAACGAGAGCTGAAGTTGGTCTGCTCTCACGTAATATCAAAATTAGGGGTAACATCAACAAAGGTTTTAATGAAGTCATACAAGCATGTGATGAAAAATGGGATCCAGGTAAGATGTGTTTCTTTGGTGCTAGTATCTTGGTTGATTATGTCTTGACAAAATATGTAGTAGTATTAAGTACTACTTTGATTTGATAGCAAGTACTGTCAACATAATGATTACAATGTTTTTAGCTTTATTTTAATTTTTCTTGGAAAGCCACACTTCTCAGAGTTAGGATATTTGTGAAAACTGTTATTAAGAGATCATATAAACAATTGGAAGGGCTATAGCCTCATGAAGAATTGACAGATTTAGAGACAGATTTGTAATTAAAATTTGAGATTTCCATTTTGTTAACATTAAGAGATTGCACAATTTATTATACTATTTCCCTATTTATACAGTATACCTGTTTATACAATATTTTCACTGTTATAAGTAGTAATAGAATAGTAACTTGATTTTAATATTTGCTTTAGAGTGCCCTGTAATTACACAACTTATTTACATTGTCATTAACTCATTTTGAAAAGATAAACATTAAACTTGTCATCCCTTTACTTGAAAAAATTACCAGTAATCTTTTATTCTTATAACTAGGCTACTTATAATAAGCATTATAGTCAATATTTTAAGAATTATCCTGCTTCCTCTTGCTTCAGGTCAGTTTGCCACTCAGAGTTGCTTTAATGGAAGGTTTGGAGAAGAAATAGGAAGTGACCAGTTTGGTGCTACAGTGATGATATTTGGCAAATCAAAAGATTATGGCCTTGTGCATGGTCGCATAGAGTATGTTGAGGTTACTGAAGCTGGACAGGTATGTTATTTGTGTAAAGTACTAATTGCAACCATTTTGTGTTGTAAAATAAGTCTACAGGTATTATTTTAATATGATATTGCCTGTTTTCATAGCACATTATCTATGTAATAGCATCGGTAGAAATACGTACCATAGTCTGAAGAAGACCTGGATGTTACTTATGAAGTCACAGTTTCACTGCAGATTTTGTTTTTAACTGAAAATGAAATAACACCTTGTATAATAACCAGGCTGTCTTGTAGAATAAGGAATGGGGAGGGAAACTTGTTGACTGGGAATCAGAAGTCATAGCAAAGGTACCAAAAAAAGATGATGCATTAAATAGTAGGGTGCTACAAGGATATGCTGTTTCACCTTTGCTGTTTGCCATTCTCATTGATTTTATGATGTAAAAGTGAATATTAATAAAATCCATGCTCTTTGTTGGTGTCTGTTATAATTACAGTACATATTTGTATAATTTGCAAATATGAAATGTACAATGCTTATGAATCAGATTGATTTTAATTTTTTTGCTGCAATAATCTCCTTTTCATTTCTTTCCAAGGCTTTCCAACTTGGTCGTTATCCTCTTCACTTCCACTTAGTTGGAAATGTGAATAATTCTTATGTACGTGGTTGTGCTATACACCGTACATATAACCGAGCCGTTACAATACATGCTGCTGATTACCTGACTGTGGAGAGGAATGTGGCATTTGATAACATGGGACATGCCATCTTCACTGAAGATGGTAATGAAATGAACAACATTATTCAGTACAACCTTGCTATATACACCAGGACTTCAGCTTCGTTGCTGAACGTAGACGTGACACCATCTTCATTTTGGGTAAGTTCTTTACAACTTGAGCTTAAATGTCTTTTAACTATTTTGCCATTCAATTTTAAAACTAATTTTGCATGCTGAACTAAGGGTTGATTCAATTTATATCATCATCTAACTATACTATAATGGGCGTTATGTCTGTCCGTCCGTCCGTCATGCAGTCACGGCCAAACGGCTGGTCTGATGGACATGAGACTTGGCAGGGTTATAGTGGGGATCCATAAGATGGTTTATAATGGGGTTTCATCCTACCTCCCCCTGAGAAGGGATTCCTGAAACGGAGCTGGTTCTGCCTGTGAAACAGGGCTGGTTATGCCCGTAGACTTAGTTACTTTACGAATTTATCATACATAATTTCTGTATACATATGACTTATTATTTGGAAAAGAATACTGAAGGGTAAACATCAATGACATAATAGTTAAAAAACACTAGCGAGTCACTTATGTGAAGCAGCAGAGGAATATGCTTTTAGTAAGGATTGGTAAATTGCTTGTTATAAGAATTACCCATAATTTCTTTGCTTTAAACACAAAGAGTTTTAACATTATCCAGTAATATTTTGTTGCTGGTTTACCTGTACCTTCAAAAATCATGGTAATATAAGAGATATTAAGTTACCAAGTCCAGATCCAAAAGACATTCTGTAACATCCAAAACTTGGACCAGGGTACCTTCCATCTGTATAGTTTTACTTGGGCCAGTAAGAGTAGCTGGCCTCAGATTAGACAACAGCTAGTCTAAACATGGAATTCTATTACAGAAAACTTTTTTGATGCATATCCCATTCTACAAAGTTCGCTGAGTCTGGTAAAGAGCATTTTATAGTGGCTAGTTTTCAAAATCTCTTTTAAAGATTGCACACATCATTTATTTTGTTAGTAATTATTTCATTGTAATTATATGTGTAATTTCAGAAGTCAGATAACTCTTTTTGGGTTTTTTTATTAGTTTATCAAGCTTTGCTCTGATACACATATATATAGTTTAATATTTTTTGAAAGATGAACATGAACCTTGAAGTAATTTTTGCCCTTTCAGGTAGTGAACCCAAATAATATAGTGAGGCACAATGCTGCTGCAGGAGGAACCCATTTTGGATATTGGTATCGCTTAGAAAGATATCCCTCTGGACCTTCAGCAACAAATACTTACTGTCAGAATAATGAGGTGATGGGAAGGTTCTACAACAATACTGCACATTCCATGGGCAGGTAATTGCTTAGATATGTTCTGATAGTACATACTTGTATTAATTTGACAAAGTTTGTCGTATAAATATTTCTATTAATGTTATGCAATGCATTTTCTCATATACACCTCCATAACCAGGTTGCTGTAAGAAATAGTTTTACAAATCCTGGATTGTGTTTTGTATGAAAATTATATTTATAATATTAATGAGAGAGTAATCAGAAGTACTTAATTATTTTTTTTGGTTTAAATTCAGGTATGGTTTATGGATTTTCTCAATGGATGGCTACTTTCCCAAAACTGGAGTTTGTGGAGGCAGAAATCTGGTTAGTGAGAAAAGATCTTATTTGTTCAGTGCAATGCTGTAGTATAGAATAGAGTACCATTTTGCGTTATTCATAATTGCTCCACTTTATTTAGTAAAGATAAGGTTTTGAACTTTGAGAAGTATATGATTTTTCTAAAGATACAAATTACAGTTTATCTTTAATCATCAGCATCATCATCAGACGTCTGCTTATATGTCTTTTATCTGCCTGAATTCGTCCTGCTTCAAGTTTTTATAAGAACCTTTTTTTAGAATTTTTAGGGCTTCGTAAGTTTTTCATGAATAAATCTTACTGTTTTCTGACTAACTGCTCCTTTCCCTTCTTCATCACTTTTCTCGTAGTTCCTCCTCCTTTTACTTGTTGGTTATTTTTCCTGAATCTTAAAACTGTTAATCTGATTTCATTCTTGAATTAAGATGTATTCTCTTATCACTGTTCAAGGTGGCTGCCTGGCATGACTTCACAGTATGGCATTGTGACCGAGGGGCTGAAGTGGTCATGGGAGGAGCGTTACAGTTTCACAATTTTGTAGCTTTAGATAATGAACATGCTGGGCTAGAGATGGTTAAGGTATCAGGAGGATTTGGAGAGAATAGCGGACCAGGCAAGTAATTTTTGCGGACAGCAGTACATAACTCTAAACAAATTGACATTAGTATAACCAAATGATTTTGACTTTGCAAAATGGTGGAAGGCAGTCTTAACTATTTTTTATCTAGTACTTTGAAGTATTCTGATGTTACCTTTAATGTTGATGTCAGGGATATATGTTGTTACATCTTTGTAAGAAGTTACCCTTTTCTCAAAAGATTTGGCAAGTTTATTCATTGTTGATCAGTTTATGTGATAAAAGATATGTGGAAACTAAACATTCTAAGATAAATAAGCCCTAATCTCTGACATACTCATTTCTTTTAATCAAATGGAAACAAAAGGAATCTTCGATTCTCTTGTTGTGGGACACTCCCAGTTATCACCCGAAGGATGCAGTGGCGATACAAGTGGTATTATTGCTCCAAAGCAGTACATCTTCAGCATATCAAATACAACCTTTGTTAATTTTGATAGTGGAACTTGTGCAGCTCTTTCTGGATGTTCACAGTGTAAGGAATTCCAAGGAGGTTTCAGAGTGCAAGTGAAACAGCTTGTGTTTCAAAATTCTCCAAATAAGGTACTGTTACTTTCTTGTACTGTATTTTAATAAGAATAACCTTTTAAAAGGTAGTTTTTTAGAGATGTTTGAAGGTGCTCAAGCATAACTGTTAAGATGTCTCAGTTTGTTATACAAAATTTTAATAAACACAATAATCATATATTTCTAGTATGCAATGTGATGGATTATCATTGGCATATGCAGTAGAACCTTGGTCCTTGA
The DNA here is from genome assembly GCF_015104395.2 of Macrobrachium nipponense. Lineage (NCBI taxonomy): Eukaryota > Metazoa > Arthropoda > Malacostraca > Decapoda > Palaemonidae > Macrobrachium > Macrobrachium nipponense. The sequence continues at coordinate 30,575,396 of NC_061103.1, read as the reverse complement.
CTGTATCAGAACTTGACATAATTGGATTTCCTCATGAAGTTTCTAGTAGATTTTGCCTCAGAGCTCGAACAAAATCCAATATCTGACCCGATGAACCATATGATTTTCGTAAACAAAAATGTTTTGGCCAGTCGACGCTAGTTGGCATCGTTGGTGGCATTGTTGTTGAAAGCCAGCTCACTCTGCTGCTATTATTTTGGGCAAGTACACACTTGTACTGGAATATTTCCTTAGGCTTTGTGGCTTTCTGTACTGTTTTTTTATTTAATCCTGAGTCCCAAGACAGCCATTGCAGACAAACAGAAGAGGGAAAACAATAAGAACCAAAATTGAACTTAAGGAGATTATTGAAAAGTATGAAAGAGGCATCTGTGTGCCTGATTTAGCATCTTAATTTTAACATTTTATTAATTTACTTTAATAATTAGACTTGTTTTTCAATGTTTTATTATCAACAACAAGTTTTGTGCCTACCCAGTACAGTACATTCTATACCTAGCCTTGCCTGTGGCACTCAGTCAGCCATCAGTAATACGGCTGCATTGGACGTGGGCCAGTTTATTTAATACGTACAGTATACAGTTGAAAATAAAAAAAAGTACATCTAATATAATATGTTATTTAACTCTGAACTTATTTCATCGTAATGTAAGTACTACGTATAATTTTCATGTATGACACTTACCTGGCAGGTATATATATATAGCTATATCCTCTGTCGCACTGGCAGATTTTCTCTGCCAGTGCGACAGAGGATATAGCTATATATATACCTGCCAGGTAAGTATACATGAAACTTTGTTATATCATAATAACGTCATGTTTTGTATAAAAAGCGTAAGGTTAGGGTAATGACTGGTGGTCAAGAATGGAGTAATCCGTTTTCATTTATTTCTTATGGAAAAAATTTATTTGGATCTCGACTGAACCACATCTTGAGACTTCTTCTGGAATGGATGAGCGTCGAAGTCTGGGGTTCTACTGTACTAATAGTATTAGTATATCAACTTGTATTCACATGTTTTATTGTATTTTAAAGCTGCTTTCATTTATTATCTGTTAGATAGCTTATTTCAATATTATCAGATGTTTAATGTTTAGTCTTCTATCAATTTTACAGCTAAAATTCTTATGGGAACATGAAACAATCTGGATTGATGCAGATGGATCACTGTCAGGGGTGGCTGAAAATGTCGTTGTGCCTTCAATGGACATTTTGCCAACAGATACTTGTCAGAAGGATGTACAGGCATTTTCTGTCAATTCAAAAGTAAGTTTTGTAACAATTAGAATAATTGAAAGCTAATTTAATATTGTGGTCTTGGACACTGGGAATTCACAAACTATATTAGTTTTGTTATTGTGCATACGGAGAAGAATGGAGGAGAATGTATGTCATATCATTACTTTTTGGTTTTATTTCCTTGAAAAGTAAGGCAACACTTACAACTTTCTAGGCAAAAGGATCTGTATGTTCACCTCCAATGACGTTCTTGAGAATGCATTTACCTGTGAGTTCTGTCCAACCAAAATCTTTGGAAGGTAGAGACTTAGTTGTAACAACTGCCCAAGGAAATACGAGCATTCCCTTCCGTCTCAAGAGACTAGAGAGGGGTCCTGGGTGGATGGGAATTTTCTACAGTGGAGCTACTTTCAACTGGGCATTTGATTATTCAGAACAGGTAGGTATTGGATAATTTTATCACATGGAAATTCTGTAATACACCTACCTTTGAAATGATCTAGTTTTTAAAATCTGACACAAAACTCTTATTTCATAAATTACATATAGATTTTAACTTCTATCCACTAATGATAAATTAAAATTTTTTAGTTAATGCAGCAGTTTATACATTTTTGGGAATATGAAAAGTATTAATGAATTTAGTAAACAAATACTAAGTTGTTCAAGCCAGTTGTAGTATGTCTGATATATCATTCTATAATTCTGGATTTCAGGAATTCAGTCATTGTTTTTTGGACTCATAAGTCAAGAAAACTAAAGTAAAAAAAATTGAAAGAAATATGGAGAGTATGAATTAATGTTGGTAAAATGAAAAGCTATAGCTTGTTGCTTACCACATAATTGCAAATTGCATAATAATGACTCTTAAGGGGTATAGAAAAAATTATCTTGTATGTCAAGTAACATCTGAGTGTTTAAATTGTGGAGTCAAAATTATTTCTTGCTCTGAGCAAAATTACCATATTTTGGTATTACAGTAGTACATATAAGTCATGATTGTCCCATGCCGTGAGACTTTTGGCTTCTACAATAACAGGAAAGTTTACATGACAAAGGTCAGACTGTTTACTTGACACACTAATCAGATGAGCATCAGTGTTTGTTCTACTGAGAATAAAAGTTTTTACCCGGTAGTGTTCATTGATATTTTCTTCCTTTGAAGTGAGTCATGGCACCCCATATGCAGTCCATGGATATTTTTTTATTTTGTAGGATGGAAAAGTAATCAATTACTATGTAATGTGATTAACAAGGAACATTTGTAATATGTATCCATGAAGCTCAGTGTAATTGTTGTTTTAATACTGTTTTTTTTTTTTTTTTTGCAGATAACAAACTTGTCTTATACTGCATACACTGATAATCTTGAATCTGACAACTATTATTATGTGGAGCATAAGTTCACACAAACACCAGATGGATTTGGGTATGTACTTATATCAATCATAGAAGCTCAAAAGCAGTACTGTTAGCAAGGTATTTAGATGGTGAGCAATTTTGCATTTGTACTTTTCCCAGTTTGCCACGATTCTGGGATGTGAGGCAATATTATAAACCGTTAATTGTGACAGAGGGTCAGTTGGTCTCTTCTGTATAAGAATTTTTAAGCCATACACGTTCATGAAATCAAATTAATTGACAAAAACGGAAGGCTCCCAAAAAGGAGGGTTGGGATGAGGCTTTGTTAGGCCTCAATTACATCACTTTCTTTTCCCTTCACCATTCCTCACCAAAACTCTAAACTTATCTGGGACAGTAGAGGACAGTTCAAGGCAACCACTATTCTGTGGATTAGTTTAAAAAGTATGACTGCTGTCTATTTCTCTAAGAGTGGTGAATACAATTGTACATGAATACTAAAAATTACCAATAATTATAAACATAAACCACAAACAGATACTGCTGGTATTTTACGAGAACTATATAACAAAAATGTTCATTTATTGAAATAAACAGTAATTTATCCCACAAATGGATCCCTTTGATTTCATTGATGAATGACTCAGCCTCACAAGCCGCTTTATCAGGGACCATTCTGCTTTCTGTATCACCCACTTTTCAGTACTAACAACTCTTAGTATCATTTGCTTTCCGAGTTCTTTCTCATATTTATTTGTTTTCTTCTTTTGTTTCTACTAATCGTAATCAATTTAAGTGTGCTTGTGCATACACACTGGAAATTAATCAGGCTTATTAGGAACATATTACTAAAATTGTTTAATGCTTTTTTATCAGTCCCATATACCTAACCAGGAAATTTAGCTCTCCTTATTTGTTTGTGTTTAGCAGTGGCTGTTGACAGGACATTGACTCAGTTTGTGCTTAATCACGTAATAGGTGGAGCAACAGTAGATTTTTTTACTGTTATACAAAGAGCTTTCAAACTGTTTGACTTCAAACAAAAGCCTTGCATGTTTGACTTCACGAGTATTATTATAGTACAACTGTAAATTAATATTTACATATTTTGTTATTTTATATTTCATAGGACTACAGGTACAGAGAAAAATAGTTCACTCAGTATGCCAGATCCAGCAGGGGTACATGGAGATTTTTACTGGAATAAGGCAACTAAAACTATGACATATCTTGGTGAGTTATTCAGTATTCAACACTGTAATGTGTAGAGCAGTTTTAGAATGATTATCTCTCTCTCTCTCTCTATTTATGCATAATTAAGTAATTATGTCATGGTAGACGAGTAGTTGCTAAAACTTTTTTACTGCTATAAAAATCATATAAAGAAGTTTGTATATATGTAGATGGTTTTATTCATTGTATGATTGAAGTGATTCTGTATTGAATTACTGAAATGTATAGAATTTTTTTTGGTCACCAAAGCCTAAGGTACATCTTACTTCTTTGCATGCTAATTATTTGTACTGTGATATTTGTTTCCTTCTCTTTCCTATTAACCCCATTTGGTTGCTAATATCTCAGATATTGGTTGATACCAGTAGGAAATTGCCATTAATGCTGCTCATGGGTCACTCTTAAATGAAAAATATCGTAGAGGACTGTACTACATGATTCAGTTGAAGCAAATACAGGCAGCCCTCGGTTGACAGTGGGGGTTCCATTCCCAGCCAATGCTGCTAACCGAAAATCACTGCTAAGCAAAAATCAGCAATAACAACACTGTAAACCTGCTTAACGGCGCCGCTAACTGAATATTGGTGCCGTTAACCAGAGATTGGCGCTGCTTTTAACTAGACATTGGCACTGCAAACCAGAGATCGGCACCGAAAATCTAGTTAACAGTGTCGCTATACAAGCGCCGTAAAACTGGATAGCCTTTAATTGTACCTCTGTTAACCGAGGGCTGCCTGTAAATGTTCCACCAATTTAATTTCCATTTTGGCAGTCATTTACCGATACTGTTATCAGTTAAGGACGTTTTGCATTTTACTGACACCATTTCTGCAACGATGATTCGTGAAGGCTATTGACATTTAAAACAATTCAGATGAATAACTTTTGAAAATCAGTTACAGTAGTATGTGTAATGTAACTTTATTCTCCACTTCATTCTGTGATAATATCCATGTACAAAATTACAGTGCCTCATCCTATTTCATTACAGTTACAAAAAAAACCTCAAGAAGAAAGCACAGGACTGTATTTGATAATCGTCCAACAGGAAGTCAGAGGAACATTAAGTTAAATGTTTATAGGTAAGTGAGCATCTATTTTGCTCTAACTGGCAGGAGACCTGTGAATTGTGGCTTCCACACGCCCAGTACTTTATACCCGACGCCCTTTGGGTGCTCGCGAAAGGGCAGTAACCTCTGCATACCATGCTAACTTTTTTCTCTTGTATATTTAGAGATTATTTATACTAGAAAAGAGGAAAGCAGGATCTTTTCACCAGGCGACACAGGTCTTCCCCAGAAATAGATTTTTCCTTCGTCAAAATCCCTTTTTTACATCTATGATTTATGACTGATGCTGAACAAAGCTGTTGAATTTAAATAACATCCACAGAATTTTAGTGAAATGTTTTTATAGTGTTCATATATTTTTAGTTTTGTCAATCAGGATAATGCCTATGTGAATAGTGTGGAAGATCTTTAGGTGTTAACGCTAGCATGTATCAAATAGTATATGACAGACTGGTCCACAAGAGGTGCTCAGGATTAATATTAAATGGAATAAATTATCTCTGTTGCCCTAAATGTTTAGGAAGAGCCAGTGGGTAAGAGCAAAAAAGTACTTTGGAGGAGACCTCAGAAGAGGTATAAGATATTTTCTCTTGAGAGACATATTAGGAGAGGATAATTATAAAAATAAAGTTGCTATAAATGTTATTCAGGGGAACGCGATTCTGAACTTCTAGTAAATAAGAATCTCCTTTAGTGAATAATACATTTTTATCATTCTTGTACCTATAAGGCTTGCACAGCTCTGAACAGCATATACACAAGCCCATATAGATGAAATTTAAGAGATTCTGGAGAGGTGCAATAATTGAGTATACATGTACTAAGATTCATGGCTGTTTTGCAGTTGGAAGATTAGATTACAATTGAAGAAACTACAGAGAGAGATGGTGTCAAAAGTAGACTATCACAAGGGCCTGAAAGGTTTGCACATGTGATATGGAGTGAGGAGTAGATGGTCTTCTAGAAAGAAATATATTATATATAGAAGTAGCCCAGAAAATAATGAAAATGGAATAGATGATGTAAAAAATCAGATATGAATAAAAGTAGAAAGTACATGAAACAAAGACACTTAACCCTGTAAAGAGGAAGCTAATGTGGAAATGTTAAAAGTGATAATGATGATGATGATGATAGTGAGGACCATCAACAGTAACAGGTAGGAAATTGCAAGTAAATTATTCATGTATTGCTAAAAAAAAGTCATGCAAAATTTTATATATGTAATTTATTTTTTCATACCCATCCTGTGGACTAAAGTAATTTACACTATTTTGTGTAGGTGCTTTTATGATGGTTGTATAGCTCCAACTGGACCCCCAGTCGGTGTGCCAGAAGTAACTTGGAAATGGTCGGACATCAACACTTGGAAGGAAGTTCCTGTTGGCACAGGGGGACATCCAACTGAATCAGTATTCTATCTACCTACTGTAGGAGAGAGCATCACAGTACCTGCAGGTAATTAAGAATTTTTGATGACGATCCATATTAAATACTGTGAACATTTTCCTTCAGATTCACTTTATTTAAAATCCCTTACTATTTGATAGTACATATACCTATTTTGCATAATACTGCACTATATAAAAAATAGGTAGTACTCTTTTAGTAATGCTCTACATGAATCACATGGCACCATAATTAATTTTAAGTAGTTTTTTTTTTTCTCAGCATTCTCATTTTGAAATTGTAAGTAGATTTTACGACGTGAACTCATTCATGCACCAACTTACAGGGATGCGCTTACTTGTGGACACTGCCACACCGCCTCTCGGACGTGTTTATGTTTATGGTACTCTAGAATTTGAAGATCGTATGAACCACAGATTTGAGTGCACCATTATGTATATTAAGGTAAGAGGTTGAATCTTTTTCATATGAACTGTATTTTTATTGGCAACTGGAATTCATATCATATCAAAGAGATCATTGCTTATGACTTTATCTTTGACTGCTTTGAGCATGGTTGTTGTTTGTTTCTGTCTTAATGATGGTATGTACCAAAATTAGTATCATTTAGGCTTTATCATCAATGTTGACATTGGAAATGGCTTATTGTCAACTGTTGGAATGATATAGAAATTTAATGAATGAAAGGAAAGTCCTCACAGGTGGCAAACGTATCCACATGATAATAAGTCAGAAGATGTATAGTCCTTATAAATAGTCAGGTGTTCAAATGGAAAAATTAAATTTACTTATTAAACAGCAGATGAAGATATGTACTAGAGTTAGTATTAAATCACGAGATTTATTTTAGTTCTTACTACATTTTCCCATAAGGGATAAATTATTCTTTTCATAAATTCTAAATGTATTTTATTCATGACATCCATTGCAAGAGCCCAATAGATAAAATCTGTGAAAAACACTAATAAAGACACTTGACATTACAGTTGTAAACAAAGTATAATAGTACAATTTAGGTTGTAAAATTTTTATACGTAGGGAGCCATAGCTTTAACGTACACAAAATCTTATAGAGTACTATTTAGATATGCATATTCATGAAGTCAAGTTGTTCTTAGAAGGATGCAAATCAAAGAAAGTATTTTAGGTAGGGAAATCTTTTGTTTTCAGCAAACTCCATCCTACTTTTTTTCTGCAGTTTATCTTCACTAGCAAATTTACAATTAGTTCTTGCATAAGAAGAAAAACTCATCATTCAAGTAGACACTAGATTGCAGTTTATGTATTAGATCAAGCAGTGAAAATATTCTTAGCTTTTGCAAAGATCCAGTGGATCATGTAGAGCACTTTTCAGTAGAGTAGGAACCATGTGTTCAAGACATATTCATAAGGAATTGAAAGTAGCTGAACACTAGGAGAGTAGAGCAGGATGTCTTGTGTTTATATCAGGAAGACAGTGTGATCAAGTGACCATTCAGTTGAGGCAAAGAAGCTTGTAATCCAGTATAACTGTAAGCCATTATTTTTAAGGAACTAAAGAGAATTGGATTTTGAATTACAAGTTCACAGACCAAAGTCTCATCAGTTTAGATCAAAGAGGTAGAGACTTCAGTTTTCTAAAAGGCAAAACACTTGTGCCCAGTTCCTTTAAAACGAGAAAGGTGGTCCAGTGCACTGTCATTTTGGATAATTAGAGAGCTAGAATTTTTCTATAGTAAAATCAAATTTTTTGTGATTCATTGCTTTCAGTGCTTGTATATAAGTATGGTTTTTGTTTTGCTGTGTGTGAGAAAATTGCTCTCAATTAAGTCAACCCATACCTATATCCAATCTGACCTTGGAGCATATATCACTGGATAAATTTTTCTTGCAGGGTGGAAGAGTTATTGCCGGAGAGACAGAATCTGCACCTTTTAATTATACGCTCAATATAATTTTGAGAGGCACAACAAATCCTTCTGACCCTGATAATGAAGAATTTCTCATGCCCTATGGCATTCCCACTTTGGGATGGAAAGCTATTGGTAATTACATTACAATTGTATATTAAAGAAAATCAGATTTATCTGCATTTTCTTCCGTATTATTATTATTATTATTATTTAAGCGTAGAAGTCTATACAAATTATACATGACTCACACACGTACATTTTAATCCAACTCTTTATTATAGGCAGCATGTTATGATGATTTTGCTTTAAAGGCAGACTAATGTATTATGGTTTAATAGCGACGTACAGTAGAATGCCGGACCTTGATGCTAATCCGTTCCAGAAGTGTTGAGATGTGATTCAGTCGAGATCTGAATAAATTTTTCCATAAGAAATAACTGGAAATGGCTTAATCTGTGCTTGACCATTGGTTATTACTTATTACTTGTCTTTTTATACAAAACATTACACTTAAATTACAATTGAATAAGTTCAGAAAATAACATATCGTATTAGATGTCCTCTTCTTATTTTTAAATGTACGTATTCTGTATAAAAGTGGCCTACGTCCAGTGCGGGCATATTACCAATGGTTCACTGAGCGCTGTAGGCTAGGCTAGGCTAGTATGTGTTGTACTGGGTAGGCACAAAACTTGTTGCCAATAATAAAATATTGAAAAACAAGCCTAATTACTGCAGTACATTAATAAAGTATTAAAAATAAGACACCAAATCAGTCACACAGATGCCTCTTTCATACTTTTCAATAATCTCCTTAAGTTCAATTGTGGTTCTTACTGCTTTCCTCTTCTGCTTGCCTGCAATGGCTGTCTTTGGACCCATGATTGAATCAAAGTGGTGACTGATCAAAACACTTTTGTTTACGAAAATCATATGGTTCATCGGGTTGAATTCTGGTTTTTTGTTTGAGCTCTGATGCAAATTTTACTTGAAATTTTGCGTCGAAATCTGATTATGACAAGTTCTCATAGCTTAGGACCTGAGTTCTACTGCATTTAAATTTTCATCCAAATTATTTTTTTATGTAAAAATAATCATTCTTGCACAGATAATTAGATAACATTATCAAACTTGTGTACGTATTTTAAACAAAACTTTTTGAGTCCTGCTTTGGATTTTATGTTTTATTTCAACACAGGCATTTTCTATTCCTATGTCAACAGGAGTATTTGGACTACTGAGTCTTCATGGTCAAGGGCCTGCTCATTCTTGGATCAAATTAGGCTCTACTGCATCTGCTGGAGATAATCAGATCATTCTAAGTCAGGCTCCAGATTCACAGTGGCTGAACAAAAAAGTAAATACGTACTTACCATTATTTTCAACCAAAATTATCCATACCAATTGCCAACCAGACATTTTTACCAAACCCTTAATTCTTCAAGTAGTAGACAGACTGGATACTGAATGGTAGAGCAAGAAGTGAATAATTGGTTATTAAAAGACAAAAAAGTTCTCTCAGTAGGAAATCTTTTTTTCAATTGGTGTGCTTTTTGGGTAATTTTAATGGATAATGTTCAAGTAAGCATTGGTCTTTGTTCATTCAGTGTTATCAAAATTATCTTTTAACATATATTATGAAGCACTGGCATTGTAGTATGTATATGTGTTGAGTCTCATAGCATGAACCAGGTATACTGTACAGCATTCAGATACTTATGTATTTTTTTCCACTTTCATTTTAATGAACAAATATATGTATATATAATTTATTTCCCTGTGAAATAAATTACATAAATTAAGTACCAACTTTATGTGATCTTAAATTAGATGAGTGTGGCTTTGGAAGAGCTAAGGGTTTAATTTCCATCCATCTAGGTAGTTTCTAGTTTTGGTAAAAGTGATAAACTTTTAATCCTTCAAACTATGAATAATATTCACAAATTTTTATTCCTCCAATGCAAATAAATTACAGTACTACTTTTTACACGTAGTGTCCTTGCTCTTAAACTCCCTCTGATGAGTATTTTCTTTAACCCTAGGTCTTTGGCTTGCAGGGAACGTTTTTCCTATTTTTTAACTTTTCATCACATAAAGAGCTGTTGGATTTGCCATTCATTGTGTCTTTGATCAAATTTCTTGGAGAGTTTTGATTATGAGAAGTGGTTGAAGTGGATGCTGTATGATGATAATTCACCTATCTGTAGCAAAACTTTTTCCTGTTTTGTAAAGAAAAAAATAGTTCCACATCTATTCAAAACTGTTCAATATCTCTGAATAAGAAATAAATAACACTCATTTTTATTTAATTGCTAAATATCTTTCATAGCCAAATTGTCTCTCATTCAGAAGCATTTATGAGAAATATCAATAACTTTAACAACACTGAAATGAACCTGGTCATTTACTTCATTAGGTGATGATAACCACAACAGGGAAGGAAGCTGATGAAACAGAGGTTCGAACAGTGGCAGCCATCAGTGGAAAAACCATAACACTTGATAGTCCTCTTGAACATGAACATTTAGGTAAGAATGACTTGAACTTTTTGATATTCAAGATTTATGATGAAGCTCACTCTAAATATTGTAGTGTTACATCAGTACATAATCATAATAACCATTTCTCAGTTTGTAATGCTTTGTGAATGTAAAAATACAATGAAGTATTACAATGGCATCTTATTAGGCTTTTAATGATTTCAGTAGAGATAATCAAGAAGTGTTTACCTAAACTTACCTCATATGAATCTGTAATATTTATTCAAAATTTATATTTTGCATTCAGTTACCATTTCTGATAATTTTTGGATGAATATAAGGACAAAGTGATGTTAGCCACAGCCAACAAAATTCAGTTGAATACTTGGAAATTCCCGATAGTCTTCTCCTTATTGGGCAGATAGTGCCCACAGTGAATTATGCCTAAAGTGACAATCTGTTGGTTATTGGTAGCGGGCACTTTTCTCCGAGGTCCATTCTGTGTTTACTTCTCTCTCTCTCTCTCTCTCTCTCTCTCTCTCTCTCTCTCTCTCTCTCTCTCTCTCTCTCTCTCTCTCTCTCTCCCCTTTGCTTCTATACATCAATTTCTGAATGTAAGAAAGTTTTGAGAATACCTTATTTTGAGTAGTGTACCAGTGTTCCTGCACTACGTAAATTTAAGCACCAACATCTCCAGTAATGCCAGATGTCATACTGGAGACTTGGACAACATTCCACTAGTACTCACTCAATTCGTGGAACTTTAGTGCCATCATGTGGTCTTTTGCTTTGAAACGCTACTTAATTTTGTACTTAACTTGCCAGTCACATCAGATTAAACCGGATTTCCAGCTGCTACAGCTTTTTTCTTCTTCATTTAAATCAACATGAATAATCAAATTTAATTAACATCTAAAAGAGTCTATTTATTGAACAGTAAACATTCATTATGAATGTTTAGAGTTAGATTAAGTACGAGAAGTTTATATATAGATGAGGCAGTGATAAGAGTGAAAGGACAATGTCTTGGACATGTCCTTTGTACAACCCCTGAGGGAGAAGTATGTAGTAGTGCCAGCTGGTCTCCTGTGGGAAACCAGAAGAGTTGGAAAACCAGGACCTACCTGGATGAGAACTGTGGGAAGGTGAACCAGGAGATGAGTGGAGATTTGTGGAAATTAAAGCACAGGGAAGACATGAGTGGAAGAATTCCATGGGTTCCCTTTGCTTCACTCAGCATTTGAGGTGATAAGGATGAACACATCTTAATTTGGTTTTAAGTAACTGTTTCAGTCTGGTTTTTATTTTGATCAACAACCAAGATGATTATGTTGATGAAAAGTTTATGAATTTAATATTTATACAAAAATTTTCTTTTCTTTTGTGAAATAGGTGTAAGCCATGAAGTGGGTGATGGAACATCATACACCTTGGCTGCAGAGGTCGGACTGCTTGGAAGGAACATTGTTATTGAAGGGTCTACTACCACCAACAGTTTTGGTGGAAGAATACTTGTTTCAAAGGACACTACTGGAGGTCAGACTTATACAGGTGAGGTCTTTTAAACTGAGGATATATTTTTGTGCTAGTAGTCTTTGCAAGATGACTGATCCCCTTTAGTTACTGCTGTGAAAATGTTTCCATGATATATACTACTGGTTTATGAATCTTTTGCCTGTTGCTATACATATTACCTTCAATCACTTTTCAGTAGAGAGGTTCATTAAGAGAGGTAGCAAATTCCTTGTAGCATCGGGGTTTATAAAGAAAAGGGAACAATTTTACTAGATTTGTAAGGTGCAACTGATCCAAATCTGTCAGAAATGTGATTGTTACCTTTGTTACCTAGCAAGTTATTGTGTACATATTTTGCAAATATTTTGCTGGATAATGTAGCTTACAGCATAATATAAATTTTTATATTTGTGTCAATTAATAGCACAATCAGTCTGTATTTGGTTCTAGTGAATTCTTCAGTGGAGATATAAATTTCACTAATATCACTTTCTTACTGCGAATAATTTTACAATTTGTTTACAAAGGTACCGCCAAACTCTCAAATGTTGAATTCCGCTATATGGGACAAGAAGGTTTCACCGATTCATATGACCCACGATTTGCTCTAGCTTTCCACGGGCTAGGTGATAATGATGCTGGTAGCTATGTAAAGCATTGTAGTTTTAACACAAACTACAACACTGCACTTGGATTTTTCTCATCTAATGGTATCGCAGCAGTAGCCAATGTTATCTACCATACTGTTGGAGGAAGTAAGTGTGTTTCTTTTTTCATTCTTTAAAAGGAAAAATATAAGTTATTTCTGTAAATATGTCTAGAACAAATTCATTATTAATAAGTGATTATTAGGCAGGATGTTAAGTCTTTATTTAGGTTGACCATTAATGTCATCTGAGATTTTAGCACAGACATTAGGTTTCCTCTTGTAGTGAGAATTCTTTAATGCTATTGTACACTTTCGCTGATAAAGTACACTAATCCATTTGTTAATAAGGATGAATTTGCTTTCATGTTGTAAATTGATTTAATGGGTTTTGTTAACTTTAACATTCCTAATCTGTATTCATAAGATTTCCAGGCCTATCCCTTTCACTGATGATAAGAAGCATAACCAAAAACAGTAGAGAATAATATTAATTGTTTCTCCCTTAAACCAAGCATTATAGCACTGGCGAAACTAATATTTGTTGAATAGATTGTTCTAAAAAAACATTTTGTTTTCCTCCAGGTATCGTAGATGAGGGTGTGGGTAATATTTTCAGAAACAATTTGGTATCCCTTATGCTCTTCCCTGGAAGGTATAATGGCCGTAATGAAGCACAAAACTTTAACTTCTTTGGTGGTTTTGTTTTGAATGCTGCTGCTGAGACTGTCCTGGAAGGAAATGTTGTTGCTGGTAAGCTTTATTTTCTCACACTTCATTGCATATTTTATTCACAGAAGTGCTACAATGTATCACTGGATTATAGGAAGACAAATAACATTTTCTTATTTCCAGGAAATTTACATAGAATGAGTAGTAAGTTAATCTTTGCCACAAGCAACAAGGGAAAATGAGAAGCTACTAAGTAGAAATTGAATTCATATTAAAATATTTTAATATGAAAGCTACCAATACAGATTCTCCAAGGAAAATCTGTAGAGAATATATTTAAATCAACCCAAAAATAAGACCAAAATTCATTGATCTAAGGTACCAATCTTGATAACAAGTTGTAGCATTGTTAACTTATATACGATACTTGGGCAACATTTTAATTGCTTCTATTATCACAAAATAATATGTACATAATAGTAATCACAAAATGTAAAGAAAAAGAAAGAATAACAGCCAGAACCTCTTTAAGATAAAGAGATTTTTTAAAATACAGTACCAGTACTACGTACTCCAAGTGTTTCTTAGCCGAATGTCATAGGTTTGTTTTTATTGAAATGTTTTCAAATCTTTCAGGTTCACAGCAAGCAGGCTTCCAGACATATGGAGAACCTTGTGAGGATGATTCCCTTTGGAGTAACAATGAAGTTCATAGTTCCATGTTTGGTATATTGGTAGGTTTTATGAGTATTTAACTGTCAAATAGTACCTGATAATACTTGTCCTGTCCTTCCAAGAAATCTCGTCTAATTTTATAACCAAACCTTTGTCAGGAAGAGAGCATTTTGGATAGTCCATCTAAGATGATGACCATATGGTAGCCATAGAATTGAGAGTTGCACACTTCCAGGTAGTTTTGGATTAAGATTGAAAGGTAAACTGGTTGTTTTTTGGAACTTCAGACTCCATTTTCAAAACGATGTGAAGTGGCTGTCTCATATCACTGTTCTTGAGGTAGATGATGATGTAAAATTGAGAGCTTTCATTGGGAACGAGGCCTACAAGGTTTCTGGTTCCTTGTGTTTCATTCCTGCAGTGCAGGCTCTTCAAGGAAACCTGCTGGCATGACTGGAAAGTTGTTGCCAGGTGAAAATTGGAAGAAGTGTTTGATAGAGATCCAGCTTGAAATGAGTGAGGTTTAGCACTGCACATCTGCCTGCATTTGAAGATGGACCTACTGCCCTTACTTCAGGAATAACCCTGTTCTGTTTCTCAGTTTTATAAATAAAACCAGAGCAAATGTGTGAGCATTGTCTTTGGTTTGGTCCTTTTTTTTATTGGCAACATTTGACTCAGGATTTTCTCTATTTTTCATATAACAAAGTCAATACATACTGACTTTTGGATTTTATATTGTACTAAAAATATCCTTACTCTTAGTTATTGATATTCTTTTTGGCTTTTGGCATTTTATTGTTTGGAGATATGTATCTGAAAAAAGGTCTACAAATATTCCAAATGCTTTTCCACATAAGGCTTAAAAAGTGTTCCAAAATTTCTCTAGATTGTGAAATTGATCTTTCTTTGGTGCTTGAACAGTTAAACAAAGTACTGAATTTGGTATTGTTGATTAAAAAAATTGAATGTTGCATATGTTACAGAATGATATCTATAACTTCTAAATCGCTTACCCTGTATATTGCTTTAGTAGGAATATTACTTTTTATTCTTCCCTATTTTCATCAACATTGGTTTTACTTCATCATTTGTTAAAATGCAGTAACATTCTTTTGGGATGTGATATAAAGCTGAATATGCATATTAATGATAGTCCGTGAAAAGTATATTTGTCTTTAGTTATTTTGTTGATTTTTCATTGTTGTTTAAAACAGACAAATTGATAATTGCTTTTTATTATTTTAATCCTAAACCTTTTATTTCCCATTAGCTTTGGAAGAAAGGATCTGCAGGTGACCCCACAGCTTGCAGACGAGTTAAAGGGTTCTTTGCATGGCGGGTGTGGGATACAGCATTTTACATGCAGCATTATGCAAGCTTAATTCTGTCTGACGTACGTTGACTATACTCTGTTTTTTTCCATCTGTCCAACCGCCTGTGGTATTTTCGCATGGTAACTGCGTCCCAGGCTTTAAATAGTTACGCTATGTATAAGTTTTAGGTAAATAAAAGGATATCTGGATGTACATTTCCAACTGGAAAGAGTTTTAATAATTTACTGTATGCGAATGACACCGTTAATATTCGAAATAGGATATTATTCAAAGCCTGGGACGCAGTGTTACCATGCGCAAACACCACAGGCGGATGGACTGATGAAAAAAAACAGAGTATAATTATAATTAATCCTTACACAAAACTGTCATTGTATTGTATACCCTAATTTTGACTTCTAGATACGTACTATTATAGCTGTGAGAGTTAGTAAAACCATGTTCTCCAAAACTTATTGTGACTAAAGGTATATGTGTCTGTTTCCTTAACAGGTAAAATCAATTGACAATCATGTTGGTGTCAATCAGTTAGTGTTTGGTCCGCATGCCCTGAGCCATGAATTCTATGAGAAGAAGGCAGTCATAGAGAATTCCATCTTTGTTGGTGCATCACCTTCTCATACCTGTAAATATCATGATTCCTCTGTCAAGATTGAAGAGCACTTCCCTCATTCCCTGTGGCACCACGGTATTGATGGTGGAAATTCTGGGTTATTGTTTGCTTCTTTCGCGTCTACCATTAATAGTGAGTTTTTAATTTTGATCAAACTTTACATTTACATCTCTTTATTCTGGTTGAACAGAATAAATAACATTATAGTTGTTATGTGCAAATCTATTATGGTTATATCTTTAGAGTAAACATTCCTCCATTGAGAAATATAGTATACATAAATATGCAAGTAAAATACATTACACTGTATTCCATTGCATTAATTATATTATGTCTTAACATGCTGTAGCGCATAACTTTGCTCTATTCCTCTTTCAGTGGCTCCAAAACATGCTTTCTATGAAGTATCAAGTTATCCAGCTATCCGAGGTGGTTCTTTTGTTAAAAATGTCAAGTTTGTAAATTACAATACTCGGAGTTGTGGCAAAGATATTGCATTTCTCACCAACAAGGGTGCAGATGATGCCATTCATCCTATATTTGTCTCAGGAATAACGTTTGTTAACTCATCAACAGATAATTACATTTTCTTGCATAAGTAAGTAAGAAAGGTAAAGAATTAGTTAAAATTTTTATTTTATATTGATTGTTACCTCATGCATATCTGTAGATATACTATTTAACATACTAAATCTTACCTTTAAGGATAGGGTATTCGCGTCCTCGGCATTCGTGGACACATATTCATAGATTTTTCTATGGACCATATCTACCCATCATTAGCGGGAAATTTGCATATTTGCAGTATTTTCTATGAGAAATATCCACAAATTCTTGTTTTTTTTATCAGTGTCATCATAAAATGCACTTTTTGTAATAAAACTATTAAAAGAACCAGGGATAAACATTGTGAGTGGGGTTTTCTTGAGTTTTAACTAACAAAATAGCCAGGTTTAAGCATTTAAAGAGGTTTCAACTATTCGTGAATATGGGGGGAACGCTGCCTGATTATTTTCTGATCCATTATCTGCTTTCCAGACTGGTATAAATCTCTGGGTTGCAAACTGAGAAATTAAATTAGTTTTCAGCAGGTGATCGAAGCCATTCCCTTCTAAAAAGTAGAAATGGAATACTTTAGGCTCATTTCTGTCAGTGCTATACATATTCCTTATAAGTGACATGGTAATTATGCCAGCTGTGAAGTACAGTAATGAATTTTATCTATGACAGAAATTGATTCAAATTCTTGTTTTATAACAAATGCAATTATTTTATCCCATTCAGACCAAATCTGGGTGCAGTTAATCCATCTGACTGTGTCGACATGAGCTGTGATGGGCATAAAAAGATTGTGATTCAAGACATGGATGGAAGTCTTCTTGGTAAGTATTTTACCATTTTCTTCATACTTAAAATATGTCGCATGTTTATGGTTTTTTTATTTTCTTACATTCTAAAATTGGAATAGTTTTCTGTTATAAAGAGTACTACATGTGAACTGATAGTGAAGGAGAATAAAGACCAAATCAAGACAAGGAAACAACTGGAAATTATAAAGAAAAAGTAAAGTGAAAAGTGATAAATAAGTTTAGATGAATCAGCACTCAGAAGCAAGAGATATGGGATGTAGTAGGGTAGGCTATGGGTAATATTCTTCTTAAACTTTTGGCTTCTGACTAGTGTTACTCTCATTTAAAAATAAATCTTTCAGCCCAGTGATTTGCTCAAGTGCATTTGTTATTCATAGTTACACCTTTTTCAAATACTACACTAACAATCATCATTATATATTTTTTTCTTCATGTTCTAACTTGACGAGGTTAGGAACCCATTGAAATCTGTATGGTCTCTTGTATCATGTGCATTTCTGACTGAATCCTTATCTTGCTAGGTTTTCATGTCTCCTTATTCCCCATGATCTTTTAATACTTCTCTTTGCTGGATGTTCTTGAATTTCCATATTTACACTTTAAAAAAAAACAGTCATTTATTCACAGGAAAAGTAGATGAAAAACCAATAGGGCCTAGAAAAATCCACCATTAGTTTGTTCCGATTCTGTACCACTTTTAATATCTTATTTGTGTGTTTTTATTTCCTTTTAACTTTTCATATTATTAATTCCCTTGCTTTTCTTTGATACCATGAATACAATTACTTCACTTCCCTTTCTTTTGTACTATGAATATAGCACGCTAACATTGACAGCATTCATTACCTGTCACAATGAGTTTGATTATAGATTTATTTATAAATCACTAGTTGGGATGTAACTTGATGCCGATGTGTTTACACTGTTCTGCAGAGGCCATAGTACAGATATATAAAAGATCAGTGGCAGCCTTCCTATCAGAATTTCTCTCATTCAATCATCCTCCACTCGTTGTTTGTTTAGAACAATATGTGAGCATTGCCAATAATGTAGAAAAAGTAATAACAGTCTTTCTCCCCTAGTTTATTAATCGAAGGATTTGAAACCTTGATGCTGTGTTTGAACTGTTTTCTTTAGCTACATTTTCAGTTTTTTTCACTGTGAAAATGTTGAGAAAATTATACTTTTAAGCGCACCGAAGTTCAGCTTGCCCCGGGGTGCCAGCAACCTCAGGGCTGGCCCTGATTATACCACGACATTGCTTCTGTGAATCAGAAGCCTAAATAGCCAGACGCATTTATAATTTGTCCTTAAAAATTTTTTTTTTTACATTGTAAATCACTTTAGATGTGTGCATGATGGCAATAAGTCAGTGGATGATGTTTAATGCATTCAATTTTATTTACCTATAGGGACAGTCAATGCAACTGCAACAGCTATTGCAGAATATGAATGGGATGGGGACAGATCCCATGGTGTTGGTGACTACAGAATTCCAACTGTACTTAGAATGCGCCCTGATGGAAGCAAAATTAGTGCTGCAGAGAAATATCCAAATAAAGGTAAAAATGTGGAAATAATTTTCTTTAAGTACATTTTATATCCTGAATCTTCAGTGACAACATACACATTTTATTTTTTGTTGCCATCAGCATCCACAGATTAGTGGTAGAACCCAGAAAATTTTCGAGCTCCGTTATTAAGCATTTTGCATAGTTATCTTCCATTTATCTTTTTTTGTGGTCCTAAATGCAGCATGCAATTCAATACTGACATTATAAAAAATCATTGAATGGTAGAAATATGAGGATTGTCAGCTTGAAGTAAGGTGAAAGGCAATCTTTCATGCACCCATCTACTGAAATATGGGATTCACTATAGCCAGCGGTTTTCCCCGCATTTGTACGTCTTTTCAGTAAAATTCACCTTTTCGTCCTAATGCATCACTACAAGTGGTAAAAGTAACATTTGTAATTTTCATTGAACAGTCCAATTTATGCCTTTAGAGCTTTTTCTGTACGTTTATATTTCTTTCATATTTTTACACCTGAAATGTAGTATAGATGATATTTTTATCGACAAGAGCAAGTAATTTATTGTTATTGAAGTTAAAATACAAATGGAAAATAAGAAACATTAGCTAACTTTTTTGAAGTACGTAATGGAGTCGGAAAAATTGTACCTGTGATGATTTTAATTTTCTGCTTTATAGGAATATTCCGTGATAATACATGCTCACTGGTATCCACTTGGAGGGCTTGGAAGTGTACTGACATCAGGTACCGAATGATGATAATTGAAAGCATGGACTCAGATACTGAAATCAGGAGGTTATCACCTATAGGGCTCATTGGCAATCCTGGTAAGTGTACATATATATATACAGGCAATCCTCGGGTTCTTTCCTGGCACGGCGTTGTAAGCCGAAAATCGCCTTAACCCAAATCATCATAATTATAATGGGAACAAATAGCACTCACAGCGCTGCTACAGTGCCATAAGCACTGTAAGTCTGGGTTACAGCGTTGTAAAGCAGGTAACAGCACCGTAAATCCACTTATGGCACCCAAAAATTGGGGTTAACAGTGCCATGAGGTAAGCGCTGAAAGTCCAGAATGACATAACCTGAACCTGATGTAACCCAGTGACTTGCCTATATATATATATATATATATATATATATATATATATATATATATATATAGGCAAGTCACTGGGTTACATCAGGTTCAGGTTATATATATATATATATATATATATATATATATATATATATATATATATATATATATATGTGTGTGTGTGTGTATATATTATATACATATATATATATATATATATATATATATATATATATATATATATAGTTATATATCATATACACATATATGGTATTACTTACTGTTTTTCACTTAGCTGTTACAAATGATCTTCAAGTTTCAGTTTTCCTTGTGAATAAATTGATATTTTTGATGGATATGTATTAAGCTAACAAGTCACAGTGTTATAAACATATGGCAATATTGTCAGTCGGTCAGTCAGATGTAATATCAGGCTGTTAAAATGCTTTGTATTGAAATGTAAATTAAAGTTGGACATGTAATATGACCGAAGAAATTCATTATGTAGGTACTAGCGGTTATGTGGACCTTTTGAATGGCCCAATGGACCGTGGATGGTGCTTTGGTTACACCTGCCAAGAAAGAATTTCCACATTCTACTCTGTTGTGGCATCTGGACAAGTGTATGAGATGGCTATGACCAGCACACCCCCACAGGTATGCGTTTGTATCTCCTTTGTGTTTTACTTTCGATGATGTCACCAAATTCTGTTTATGCTGAGATAGTCTTTAATTTAGGAAATATATTAATTCAAGAGGGCTGTTAAAATGAAGATATGTTTCTGTTTCATGTTAATCTTGTATGTGAATATCATGTTGCCAGCTGTTTTAAGCTTTGGTTTAGTTACTGTGTTAGTCATGAATTTATGCAAGAATGGAACTCCAATGGGATTATTTTGTTGGTGCCTCGCTCAGATTTTGGAAAAATTAACTCTGTTTAGAAGGGTTTTGACAATAATTTGTTACAATCTCTAAAACTCATCTTTAGTAAATGACAGTCTTTGTTGGAATATTAATCTTGTAATGACAAATTAAGATACGTTAAACCTATTGAAGTGATATCCTTGTATTAGTCATATTCGTCTGACCCATGGTTAATTAATGAATAAGCAACATTACCCAATCCCAAATTGCAGATATTGCAGATCACCTACCATCACACATATCAGTGTGCAAGAGCTATTAAATACAAAATTTTGAAAGAAAGTTTTGTCAAAATGTATAACAATTTCAGTTTATCCTGTTATGAAAGTTGCAACGAGTTGCAGTATATTAAATAAAACCTTGCTACAGCATACTGGTAGTTCAAGAGCAAATCTTTCAGGTTAGGCTGAGAGTTAAGAACATTCATTAACGTGTTGTTAGGTTAAAGTATGTACCGTATTGTTGACGATAAAATTCTCATCCCTCTAATAAGAATTTTTCTCTTATCTAGGTTCTCAGATTTCATCTCCTCCATTCAGACCCAAGTGATAAAATCGTCCTTCGACTCTACTTCCCCAAAACTCAGCGTTATGACATTTATGTTGATGATGTCTATGTTCCTCCAAAAAATATTGATAAATCTAAATATCCGGGAAAGTATGAGTTAATGAGTGATAGCGGTTCGAATACTGCATATATTCCTCAGTTAACAGATGTAAGTATAAATTTCTGTGTGTTTTGATAGGAAAGTATATAATAAATTGTCTTGTGGATTTAGTTTACCTTTTAAGGGTCTCAAGAGCAGTTGGTGTAAATTTGTATTGTTAAGTTACCTCAAGTGATTGCAGATTGCCTAACTACAAACAGAGTTAATCATAGGGTTGGTTTATTTACAATTATAGTAGAGTTATTTAGCCCTTGAAATATGTTACTTTACTTTCCAGTCTGCAGGATCAAACTTCCTGCAAAGAAATGAGAAGTTCCTCCATATAACACTCCATGGAGGTCACTTGTATGAGATAAAGACTATGCCCACTGTAGTTTTGAATATGGGTGTAGTAGTGGATCCTGACAACTTCTATGAGGAGGATATTGTTAATAATATGGCCCAGATGCTGGGTGTTGCCCCTGGAAATATCCGAATTGCAAACATCATTCGTGAGGACTCCGGTAAGAGGAGGAAGAAGAGGAACACAGTGATTTACCAGTTTGAGGTGAGCATTTGTACAATAAAAAATCTCAGTTTTTATATTTTGTGTTTTTAATATAATTTCCTAAAATCATTACAGTGCATGTATAGTTTAATGCATGGCAGGAAAGTTCAAAATACTATTTTTCTATTGTAAAAGTGGCTGTTTATTTTGTTGAGATTAGTTACTTGTTCATCTCATCAATGGTTTAGGTAAGTAACTCACCTGATGACAGTCTTTTTAATTCATTATCAAATTAAATTTTCCCTTTTCACAAGAATTTAATTTTGAGAGAAAATGCAAGAAGTAATTAGCTTATCTTCCTGTTCGTTAGATGATGTATCTTACCCAAAACATGTCGCTACTTTATATGAGTTTCATCACCAGCACTGGGACATCTTGTCACATATTACTTTACCGTATTTTTGACCAGATAATGATCACTGACTTGACTTTTAAAGATATAGGAAGTATGGTAGCACAGATAAACCAAGGTTTCAAAATGTATGTTTAATCTTGAATTATATGCTTGATATATTGAATACAGAAGCAAAAAGAAGAGGACTACAAGACATAAGTAAGACCAAACTTATGGTGATGGGAAACAAAAAATTTGAAAAAGGTCCAGTAAAAAAACTGGCAATGCAGATTCTTAAGGTCTAAAGGTGACTGGTACTATAGGGATTTGATGCAGTTTCATCAATATCCACGCATGTGCACACTGCTTCCAACATACCATAAATTTGTCATACTGATAGAAATGATTTTGTAATATGCTTACTAAAACCTTGGATGGTATTCCAGTGACCTCTTATTTCATTGAAAATACTAGTCTCCTCCCAGCCCATTTATTTGTAACTCCCTCAGTCGCCCAAATCAACAAGGGCATATTTATCTTTTATGAAGGAAGAGTAGTTGCCTTTGAGACACTAAAGGGTTCTTATAGCCACAGTATTGAAAACTCAATTCTCTGTTAACACCACACAATGCCAGCCAGTACAGTACCAAGAAACCTATGTTTCCGTTCAAAAAAGTAGTATTGTTTCTTTTGTTTTCATAAGGATAAGAATGAGGAAGAACTATTTATATAAAAATCTTCATCTGCTTTCAGTTTGAAATTAGCAGTCCACCATCAGCCAGTGCAAATGCTTCTGTCACAGTGGCTGTTAATGGGTCATCAGCTGAAGTGTTGACCTACGATGATTTACTGGACACCATTGTGAAAGCTGTCAATAATTTCCAGGCACACACCTGTGATAACTGCAATATCACAATTGTCAAATTGCAGGTCAGTAGTAGCAAAATAAAACAGAAAAATCTTGCTCTATTTTACTGGGTAACCATCATCTTGTTTTCATTCTGATGCTAAAATTCCTCAAGGTAAACTTAAAATGTTCACCATTTCCATTGTTTTATTTTTGCATTTATTTATTTATTTTTTTCTAGTTAATAATAATTTTTTCATTTATTTTTAAACAAAAGACAGTATACATTGCTTTGCTAACATTTAATCCTCATTTAGTTCTTGATAGTTATTAAAAACTGTTATTAGTCTGAGCAATATGAAATCAGTTTTGAACCAGTACAAAAAAGAACTGTTTATTAGTCTCAGTGATATGAAATCAGCTTGGAAAAATTTAAAAAGGAAATATCTGTTTTGAAGAGCATATATAGAGAAGCCTGTCAGTTAATTTCTCAATAGATGATAATCTGTATAGTGTACCAGTGTACAGTATACATACTCATTCTGAACTCAGTTCAGATTTATTATTCTAAACTATTTTTGACATCTTAGTGGTTTCATTTCATTGTATTTTTATTGTCTAATAATGAAGCTACTGTATATAGTACTGTTGGATTTAAGGTTAAGTAAACATCTAGACCTAAATTGGTAAGGTAGAAATGTCAGTAATTTATTAGCTGATACCTTAAAACTCTTGTGAGTCAGCCTCTGCTGCTATTCAAGGATATGAAATTGGAAAAAGAATGTAGTTGTTGAAACACTCAATGATCATAAAATGATCATAGTGATTGATGTAGAATTCATGTTTTTTTTCAGATCATAGAACCAGTTCCACCTCCAAAGAAGCCCCCACCTCCTGCTACTGAGGAAAGTGGTTCAGTGATTGTTACAAATGGGACATTGTTCAGTGACATTCAACAGGCTTTGGAAGCAGCTGACCTCGAAGTTAGCATTAAGGCTGTTAGCTATGAACAACCATCTGCATCTAGACTAGAAAAAGATGTACCACCAGAAGTGATAGCTTTTACTGTTTTTCCTACCCAGCCTGTGTACAATGTACTTTCCAGTAATGTAAGTACGAGCATGTAAAGACATACAGAACATAACAGAAATCACTTGATGAAGAACTTTATTTAATATTTTTTAAAGTAGGTTAGTCATAGTGCGATACTTTTCAGCGCCATTTTATATGCCATCACTCATGTTACAAGCAATCTTTTCAGTTTTAATGGTTTCATAGATTGTAATTTCCAAAATTTCTTTACAGGGAAGTGTTATCCAGTCTTTGGGACACAAAAGCAATCCTTGGATGGTAACAGCAACTCTTTTGGGAGGCCCAGTTGATACTGCTCTCCTTGGAACCACGCGAGTCCCTTATTTGAACGGAGCTGCTAACTTTACCAACCTTTCTGTTAACAAACCAGGAATGGGTTACAGAATTAGTTTCAATGTCACGCATCCATCTACAGCTCCGGAGTTGCCCATTGTTGGAGGTACCTTTAAGTAAGTTGCATTTTTTTTTCAGCCATGCTGTTTTAATGAACATGTTTTTGAATAAAGATTTAATGGTCCTCACAACTCAAACATTTCTCTTGGTTATTATAACTAGGACATGGTGATAGGCCTGATATATGGAGACAATTATTGATTTGTGACCTATTAACATCTGCTTGTAAAGCATTCCTAGTACTACTGTTGTGCAGCTTATTAGTTATCTTGAGTAGCAGCAGACAAGCACATCTATAAAACAACAGTCAGTTTAAATTCATCTTGAGTATTTCATTCAGAAATTCAAATGTGCAAAATAGCTTTGATGATAATTAGTATTGTAGTTGAATGAAAATCCTGTCTGAACATGCCTTCTTTATTGCACTAAAATTGTCTGTAAGTGTATATCAAGGATCTTATGCTTATAATCCTTGATGTTTCACAGTGCTACAGAAAAGCGTGTACGGTTGGAGTCACTTGATGGACCTGATGCAGTTATGGCAGATGAAATTTTCAACATCACTCTGCAGCTTACTGACTTGGACACTGGCTTGCCAATGGACCCTTCGCAGTTAGAGGTAATAGTTGTGGTACTTGGTAAATTTTTCCGTACAAGAGCATACAAAATCTTAGTCAAACTTAATTGTTAGAAAGGAAAATGATATCATTGTTAAAAAAATATAAAGAAAAGCATTGCGCCTTCCCATGAGATACTTTACTATAGGCTGCAGATCAGTACGTATTTAATAAGATATATAAAAAGTAGCATTATAGAAATTATCTAACATGGTAATGTCAGTAGAAGCCATTACAAGGGAATTATGACACTGAATGATTTTGGAGTGCAGTAGTTATTGGTTAATTATGTGATGGGTGCCATTGTGTTGATATAACACTAAGATTTACTTTTTATTTTTATTTGAGTTTTTATTATTTTTTCATTGTGAATACTCTTATAACTAGTTTAAAGGTTATGCAAAACATATTTCTGGAAAGTACATAATGAATATTAGTTCCTCTCATCATATTAGTAGAAATCAGTCTTTTTTACTTAATCAACATTTGAGACAAAACATTTAATGTTAAATCTTTGAGAAGACTGCTGTTTAATTCCTTGACATTTTTTTTCAGTTGGTGCTATTTAAAGTGCAAAATTCACAAAACTGTAGTACTGTAATGAATTCCATTTGTCTGTTCATAGGGTCAACAAATGACAGGATCTGTGGTGTTGGTGAGTGGTGGAGGCGCTCAAGTTCAAGGCAATACTAGGTGGGTCGTCTTAGATTATGACTTAATTATTCAGTCTGTAATTGTTTTTATATTTAAACATTTGCATGCAACTCACAATTTTTATGGTTATTTGTCATACATTAATTTATATGTCCTCGTTGGACGAGTGGTTTTCGCGCTCGGCTGCCAATCAGGTGGTCAGAAGTTCGATTCTCGGCTCGGCCAACGCGGAATCAGAGGAACTTATTTCTGGTGATAAAAATTCATTTCTCGATATAATGTGGTTCGGATCCCACAACAAGCTGTAGGTCCCGTTGCTAGGTGACCAATTGGTTCCTAGCCACGTAAAAATACTAATCCTTCGGGCCAGCCCCAGGAGACTGTTAATCAGCTCAGTGCTCTGGTTAAAACTAAGATATATGTACAACTTTTACATTAATTCATGAGAGTGCTCATGAACAAATTCATAATGCATGGATTATTTCTGCTAAACAAAAAATATTCTACTTAAATGTGTAAAGAAAATTGCAGTTTAGTTTGAATAAGAAATAATGTTATCAACTCTTATTTTTTTACAGCTTTACCTTAAATGGGGGAAGTATGACATCCTTTATTCTTGACTTGTCATTCTCTCAGTTTGCATCCAGTTACGTCATCAATATAACAGCAACTGTGGAGCCAGCTGGCTGGACTGTTCATACATCTGGTTAGTTTTTCTTTTTAGTTGTAATTAGGAATAGTCTTTATGTAGAAATGATAATTGCAAAGTTCAGCAAGCCTGTAAGGCAAACTTATTTAGAACCAGATATGGTAAGGAAAATTAGAATTGGGCGTAACTAGAGCAAGGAAGCCTATGGTTTAAATGATACATTACAACTAGAGGTCTATGGAAATAAGTTATTTATCAGTTACCTGGTATAATGCGCCCAAGTATTGCATGAAGGGTCAAATCTACAACCATAAACAGTGAGACATGACTCCATTAATTATGATTGTAATTATTATTATCATTATTATCGGTTTTGTTGTTGTCGTCACTGTGTCATAATAACTGAAAAGTTTACCATGAAGTGCAAAGAGAGTGTGAGGCAACTTGGAATTGCCATTTACAACCGACAAGATGTTAACATCAGAATCAGAGGAAGAGATCACAAAAGTGGTTAACAGTATAAATGGTGCGATTAAGAGGGTGGAAAGGAAAATCATCACATGCAAATTAAGATCCTTGTGATGTGAACAAACGCCAGTTATGAACTCTAGTTGATAAAGGTGCCATGGTGGAATGTAGAATTATAACGTTTAAATTGAAAAGCCAATAAGAAAAAGATTGGCAACTTACTGGATTAAGTAGAGATATACTATACATAGACTGCTGGTAAATTACAGGTATCCTGAGTAAACAAGTCTGCAATGTGTGTAGTTTTTATGAAGTCTGTACTTCTCTATGTACTGAGATATTTAGACACTTACAAAGAACACTGAGAAAATTTGAGTATGTTATTACAAAAATTAGGCTCATGACTGGGGCACGTTGAAAATGTCACAATACTTATGAGGAAGTTACCGAGAAGCATAGTAACCAACAGGCTTTTTAGTAAAGTAAGATCTCATTGTTTGTGATGTTTGGGTATATGCAAGAGGAAAGGAGAATTAATCTTAATAGCAGTGGTTGACAGGGAAAAGGTTTGAATGAAGACTGGCCAGAAGCCCAGAAAAGCTCTGGAAATGAGCAAACAAGGATGAAGAACTGGAGGAGATTAGAATTAAACTTATGAATGATCTGGGCAGGAAAGTAGAGAGAACGCATCACATTCTATCTGAGTAAAGTGACGTATCATTTGACTGCATTTGTTTTTATAGTTATCAGCATTTCATTGTGTAGTTGTGTCTCACTTTCATCCACATTGCCTTGTGCTTGATTTTCAGGTCAGACAGAGGTTTTATGGGTAAAACGTTCTTATTCAAATTCTTTGGGAATTTTCAGAAACTATTTCAGGCAGATCAGGGCCATCAACACAAGCTCCAGTTACAGCACCATATTCCATTCAGGTAACACTGGTTGGGGATAGAGCAGGTGATAATGTTGCAGGTAGTGAAGCTGAGGTGAGAGAACTTTTCTTTGGTTTTGTTTATCACCAGTATATACCCTATATTTATAAGTTTTTTCTTACAAAATACAGCAAAATTAGATTAATCATTATCTTGACTAAAAAACATGCTACTTCTTTTTACATGCAAACAGTGGAGATTACAGCATTAACATGTATGTATGTACATATGTGTATATATAGATATATATCTACTACGTACTTGATAATAAGCAAAATCGCCATGAACCGAAATTCGGCGAATTATGTGCTTATGGCGCAGATAACCGGTTAACGACAGCTCTGTTAGGTATTGTCTTGGTGCCATAACTCTATTATTGGCACCAATAACCGGAACTCAGCACATACATACATATTAATGCCATAATCTTCACTTTTTGCAGTTCAAAGGAAGTAGCATGCTTTTTTCAGTAAAGATAATGACTAGTCTAATTTTGTTGCATTTTGTAAGAAAAAAAACGTCTTTTTTTAGATTCTTGATGCCATGGTCTTATTAAACTAATTTTCATGATTATAACATTAAAATTTCAACATTCAATGTACTTAAAACTTTCATAAAGGTACTGAATTCTTGTCTGTTTAATCATTATTCTTCTTATTTTTTGTTTCAGTTTGCTGGTCTTTTGAAGGGCGTTTTGCAACGTGAAGCAGGAACTGAAGTTAATTGGTCTGTGACAGTTTCTATTGCTTCTGATAGGAGACCTTTTGCTAGTATAGATGTAAGTATAATGCATGTTTTTGCAGATCTTACTTTTTGCAAGTGAAATCATTTATATTCCAAATTTGTTGTTTTGGACAATGGCATGACTAGATTCTACAGCCTTGGCAATGAGCTATATATGTAAAAAATATTTTTGTAATGTTTGTGTGACATACTTATCTGGAATGGAGTAACCAAGTACATAAGCCAATTTTACCTTTTTAGTTGCTAAATAGAAAATAATAAGGTGTAATTTTGAGGACACAAACTAAGCTCCTGCTAAAAAGGGCTACAAGACTTAAGGGACAATAATTAGATAACTACAAAGTAGCAGCTAAACTACAGTTTAAAAATCCCATCGTATCACTTGACTGGAAGTAATACTGTAAACTCTTTCGAGACTTATCTTGAGGGTTCCAATTCTATATTGTGATGATTCTGTTTAGTGTTAGTATTAACTTTTACTCTAAACATGGTGATCACACGACTGTTCTGGAAATTTCAACTAAAATTCAGCCTAAAATGGCAGCCGACTGTTCTTTATAATTTATGACAAGAAGAGTATTTAACATGAAATGATAATCTGACATCAGTTACCCAGATCTGACCAGGCAAGAAATTATGGATGATCTCCTGACTTGATGAAGTCATGAAGGTATTGCCAGAAGTGTGTTCAGACAAATGACTAATCAGGAAGGAGGTAGATGAACTTGTGATATACAGCTATTATTAGAAAAGACTACTGAATTCCTTCAAGTGATTCAGTAAATCTTTAGGTGAAATAACCAGGGCATAAGGACATAGGTCTAGAAACAGTTACAGTTTATCAACAGAAGATAAATGATAATTGTACATTAATAATGAATCAAGAAATTGTGCCAACGTGTTTGTTCATTTTAGAATAAGCCAGCCTTGTTCTGACACTGGCTCTTGCTCTAGGGCAGTCATTGAGTTGTCGAGTATGAAGATATCTATAAATTGACGTTTTTATGCATCAGGCTTCTGGTGAAAAGGCGGCCGTGACAGATGCAGTGCAGACCCTATGCAAGTCTGTAAAGGATCTTGAAGTTGAGGTCCTCTTCAAGTCAGTCTCGTATTTTATGATAAACATGAACATTTACGAGCAAGGTATCCATCGAAAATGTCCTGCAAGAATGAATAGCCACATACTCGTCCAAATCATCCAGAAAGTCAATGGAAGGGTCGGCAATTGTGGAAATCATTGAGAAGAACTGTATAGGTATAAGAAAAGTAACGGGTGAATATAAATACAGAATGAAAAGAATTTCTAATTGTAAAGTATGCTTAATAGTAATTTCTTGTTTGCATAGATTGCCTATAAACTTTCTTATTTGGTTTTGTACACAAGTTTTTCATCAGTGACCTCTGAAAGCTTGAAAGAAAAAGTTGTAATATATTTGGTAATTTTGTAACATAGAAGACTGATTCTCTATGAATATAACATTTCATTGCACCATAAATGTAATAAGAGGATGGAAAATTGTTTTGTGGTCTTACTGCAGCTTTGGATCTTTTCCAGTTTCAAGGAGAAAACTGGAATATATTTGGTAATTTGGTAGCATTCTGTACATCATTTCTTGTAGAAGAAAGTAAGTCTTATTTATTATAAAAATGCATGGTGTCATCAATGCAATAACCATATAAATTGGTTTGGTCAACGTTTTTTAGTTCGTACTTAGCAAATATTTTTGATTAGTCTGGAATGCTTACATACAAGAGTGAGATTTTTTTATCAACATGTTAAAGTTTCACAGTACTACCAATAAATGTGACCTCGGAAGTGTTTATTATTTGGTATTTGATTTACCTTATGTTGATGGACTTTTCCATTCCTGAAGCAATGACTGGCAGAATGATGATATTTAAGGACATAATCTCTGATGAATGGTGCCTACGTATCTTGAAGTTGTCTGTTCTCGAAGATCCGACCATGGAAAACCTGAAGACATATTCCGCAGTTGCAGTAACTCTTAAGATGCAATTTAAAGGGGGATATATATATATATATATATATATATATATATATATACTATATATATATATTATATATATATATATATATATAGATAATGTAGTATATATATATATACATATATATATTGTTACGTTTTAAGCCTTTGGCCTGAAGGGGCTCAAATACGTAAAAGGAAATAGTTGAGGGAAAAAGCAGAATAAATTAATTGAACTTACCTTAAAAGGATTTATAGTGTTAATTTACTAAAGAGGGAAAGGTCACCAGAAAACTCAGCTAATTACTTTACATCTATTTATTTACAAGAGGCCGTTTACTGGCCTGGAGAAAGAGTAAATGCAGCTTGTCCACACGTGGGGACCTATATATCTCTCACAAGGGGATAGCTGGCTAAAAATGAGGTTCCCGTAAAAGCTGGCTTTCAAAATTGTTCATATGTCTTGCGGTAAAGCATCACTTGCGGGAGCGAAGACTTGGACACATGAATCAGGGAATCTGGAAAAGATTCCAGATTAGACAAGATAAAAAAAAGGTCTTCTTGCACAAGTAACGATTATTCAGTTTCTCTAACACTGGGGAAAAGGAACTCTAGTGTTTAACTGAGGTATGCAATGACTTCATTTGTCTGGGACGATCACACAAGGGAAGCATGCGGCCACAAGGCAGTGAGAGGAACAAAGGGATATTCCTTTGAGGTAGAAGTTTGAATTTTGAAAACTAGGAGGTAAGGAACTGGCAATATGCTGTTTCACAAGACGTACCTGGATGCCATGAACAGTGGACCTTTGTAGAAATGCGGCATCGGCTTTGTCTCAGGTCTGGGGGCTCTGGGCGCGCCAGTAGCGCCATGATAGGCCTAAAAATGGAAGGCTGGCTGGCTGGACATCCATCCGAGGTCACGACTGGAGCTGACTGAGATAGATGCTGGGTCTCTTTGAATCACGGGGATTTCATACACCGCCTCAGGCACTGCCTGAAAGTGGTAAACAACAGCCAGCAAATTGGGAAGGAAAATAGGTCTTATTGTAGAGGTCCCTAAAAACTCATATCGAGGCCTAGCTACTCTCGTGACTTGCCTATCTTACCCTAAGCTTTCGTCAGACCAGAAATTCCTTTCCACCCTTCCTACTGCGTGTACTCTCCCAAAATCAGTTGCTTTAGGAGAAGACATGGCTCCTCATTCATATATACAATTAATTAAATACTGCTGGGAAGACGAGGCAGTCAATAAATGTAACAATATATATATATATATATATATATATATATATATATATATATATATATATATATGTCTATATGTGTATATATACACGTGCATATATAAGAATTTTTGTTGGAAAGTGGAAAATTTTTGTAATAAGGAAACAGTCAAGAATGTTGGATGATTGTCAGCATGTCAAGAACATGTGTATGGCTGTATAGTAATTTATTTTACCATGTAGGTAACATCAAGCATCTGAGCGTTAGTTCGTCTCACATCAGTGTTGTTGAACGGAGCCACTTTGTAAGGTATGCATTGACATCTCTATTTCAAACCTTAGCACGTAGGTAAGATGATA
>NC_061103.1:30530319-30537819 GCF_015104395.2 Macrobrachium nipponense | reverse complement strand
GGAACGAGATGGGAGAGGATGATTATAAGGACGCAGTTTTTAATTAAATGTATTGTTTTATAAGAAGCTAAACTCACCAGGAATACAAACCCTAGACTCACTTTAGCATAAATCGTTATAAGTCGAACCATAAACGTTGCTGCCACCAATGAACTTTCATCCAGCAGCTGCCACGACTCTGTCATCGAGAAAGAGAACAACAGACCTTATTTTTCGTAAATCACAAAATATGGAAGCGATTCACAATGGTTTATGTGAGCGCCGCCTACCCGGAGGTGGAGTTAAAAGGGACGTAATTATTATTCATCTGTGACCCTGGCAGCTGTCACGCCTACGTGAAATGTGCCTCGGTTTTACTGATGCTGCTGTTACGAGGGAATACTACAGGCAATATTCATGAGTGATGTGTCCGATCTGTTGTAAACATGATATGGTGGCGTGTGATTTGTATCCATCGACACTAACGGTTCATGTAACCTTTATGGATTAGAGGTGCCATGGTATGTGTGTAGTCGTATTGGCTTCTGTGTGTTGTGGCGTTATCTTTTGTTTAAATTATGACTTATGCTTGTTGGTAACAGCGACGGGAATTATAATTGAAGTATATATGTCATTTATTTAGAACTGCGTTTCTTCTTTGAGACTGTATCATTTGTTGGACATCCTTTTAACATTAGTGGTGGTAATCTGTATATTGTGTTGTTACGGGCTTTTCCCAAACCTTTTTCCTTTTTTTTTATAAATATAACTTATATTTTGTTTTATTTTTTAAGGCCTGGGCTACATAAAGAACTTCTGTTATCACAGCAAAGGGTCTGAAGACATATGCTTCAGAAAGTGAGTATTAATTGTCATGTATTTTATAAACGAACCTAAACAAACAAACAGAACAATAAATTGATGCGCTTATAAGCATGATGAAAGTGTAGTATATCGTACTTTCGTATATGAAGCATTTCACAACACTATAAAATGAAATAGGATACAGATGCAACTAGCAAAATATATCAATATTTCGATATTTTTATATTACTGGGTCATTTAGGAAAAGAAGAGGGAGAATTGAATAACACGTAAGAAAAGACTGCATGGGTGTGTTTGTTTGATGAAAGCACCGGGATTGTGAAGGACAAGTGACTATCGGTAACGAAAGCGTTGTATACAAATGGCAACCCGACACAAACACGCACTTGAAGTTAGTGGAATTCCAGTGACCTAGTTTTTATTTTTTTTTTTTTTTTCTCTCGATGTTGCGAAATACGTTAATGAAAATGTCAAGATTAATGCACAGTGTATATCCTAGGACCAATTTCGTTAATACTTGATTGTCGCATACAACTGAAATTAGATTTTTATTCCATTTATCAAGTCCCAACATTTGCCGTGATCTAAGGCTAGTCTTTATTAACAGAATTATTATTGTTTTAGAGTCTCTCTCTCTCTCTCTCTCTCTCTCTCTCTCTCTCTCTCTCTCTCTCTCTCTCTCTCTCCAAACTTTAAGAAGATTATTATACAAACGCCATGAGTGGATTTTTTACTATCGTAAAGTTGCGCGGATTTTGAGAAAGTTTAATTGTTTCATTTCTCTGAGTCGGGGAAATTGCAGGAAATTTCATGGCGCTGCTGCTGTGGCGGAAATTCCGAAATGGATTTGCAAGGTAAATGATTCTCTCTCTCTCTCTCTCTCTCTCTCTCTCTCTCTCTCTCTCTCTCTCTCTCTCTCTCTCTCTCTCTGAGCGATAACCAACCCTTTCATGTTTCTTGGGATTATATTACCTTTACTATTGTTTCATGTGTGACTGATTTTGGCGTTATTATTTAATGGAATATTACTGAAAATAATGGGAAATGGTGGAATTCTAACCCTTAGGATGGCAGTGCCGTCAGTGCACCACTGGCGACGCACCGTAGGCATTGCTTACGGTTCTTTGCGGCGTCCTTTCGGCCACTAGCTGTAACCCCTTTCATTCCTTTTACTGTGCTTCCGTTCGTATTCTCTTTCTACCATCTTACTTTCCACCCTTTTCTAGTAATTGCTTCAT
This sequence comes from Macrobrachium nipponense, assembly GCF_015104395.2. NCBI lineage: Eukaryota > Metazoa > Arthropoda > Malacostraca > Decapoda > Palaemonidae > Macrobrachium > Macrobrachium nipponense. The sequence continues at coordinate 30,535,777 of NC_061103.1, read as the reverse complement.
AGTGCAGCTGCTTTAAGGTTTTCTTCCTATTACACCTTTCAAACGTTTTTACAGTCAATTTCCCTTTCCGATCGGAGAGTGCCCTCATTAGGCCTCAGCGCTTGGTCTGTGGCCTAAATTTTATATTCCTTTCCTATAGAATTCTAATAGTTTATAAATGAGGGCAATTACCGCAGCTTTCATGTGATGAGAATCCAATATCCCTTTGGATAGTTAGTTGTTCAAAGATATCAGCATGATGAATGCTTTTTAAAGTGTTATTAATAATAAGCTCCATCTGTGTCCATTTTCATTAGCAGTAAACATTTTCAGTCGAAATCACTTAGTTATAGAAAAAGAGGCTTCAAATGTTTTTGTACGATATACATACGTTGAATAAGTTCTTTTTTTTTAACCCGTTTCGTACACAGTATTTTTGTAGCCTTTCTATTTTGACATTTTTAGGGAAAGTTATTCAATTTTTATAAGATGACATAAATAAAAGGACTGTTGGGAACGCTAATAAAAAAACAAATATGCAGTCTCTCAAGGGGCGAATTACTGATAATGTTTCCGAGTTCCTTCTCTTTACATTATTGCCAGTTTTCGTAATATTTGAAAAGGACAGATAATATTTCTTTGCATCCGAATAATTTTCTCTTTCATTATGCTGCAGTATAACGTATTCTTAAAACATGTAATTTTGGAGATATGCTTTCATTTAATATGTGATAGAGATGGGCTGTGTTCAGGATTAATTCTCAATGGTACTGAGTTAGAAATAATTTCACTGAAACAGCTACTAATGGAATTCATCTCGTCGCTCTGTCATTATTCAGCATTTTTATTGTCTTGGCAAGGTTTGTGGAAGTTTGTGTGTGTGTGCGGGGGGGGGGGGGGGGGGGGGGGGGGGGGGAGTGGAGAGAGAGAGAGAGAGAGACAGAGAGAAACACTTCTTTTTGATTTCCTCAGGGAAGGTTTGCTAGAGCACTGCTCTATCTCGTTCGTTTACTTGGCCATGAAATGTCTCTGGCATCCTGCCGCTCGAAAATGGAGACATACCCGTTATTTTTCGATGTTTCTTACACTGTATACAAATAATTCTCTCTCTCTCTCTCTCTCTCTCTCTCTCTCTCTCTCTCAATAGAAATGTTTCGAGTACCTGATATTCTATCAGTCTCCATGAAAAGGAGACTAAGTACCTTAATATAGTTGCCGAAAGCGAGGCTTAAAAAGGATAAAGAATAGTCAGCGCAGACCTTAGTAATAAAAAAAAAATAATAAAAAAATACATATAGTATGTCTATGTTATAAAGAACATATGTGACGTATGATCCAATGTAACATTACCGTTTTCTATCCCTTTTGATTGGGTTGTTAAACTCTGTAAGCTTCTTAGCTCGATTCCGATTCTAGATTCAGCCACCAGGTACGGCAGCTTTCTCACAGCCACGTGCCTCCAAGTCACTTTGCGTCACCACCTTGTGGTTAAGGGATCACACGTAACTTTTATTCGGCCCGCAGCCCATATGAAAACGAGTCAAGAGCCCACATATGAACTTTACGGGCTGCTCTAGGAGAAAGAGCCCGTGCTGACATAAGGCCAGCTAAATCTAAAACAACGACAACAACAACATATGAAGTTACAGGGTGTTGTTCTGTGAGCGGGAACATCGGCTGGTATAAAGCCAATTTTATCTTAAAGAACAGGCTAAGAAAGTTACTGTGTTTATCCGCATCTTTAATAAGAGGTTTCTTACCAGCTAATGTCCAAGGCAGTTATACAACTCTGCTGGTTTATTTTTGTCACCTTGAAGTTAACTAACTGAAACTTAACTATTCATGAATTGCGTTTTATTTACTCCATGAGAAATTATAAAACGAAAAAAAAATAAGAAGACACAATTAACATTGCGTAACATTTGCTGTCTGTCATCCGTAAGGTATAGAATTTAACAAATGAAGTAGTTCCAATTATTTGTTTATGCCTTTTTTGCTGTCTATTTTTCGTTAGGTATTTGTTTATCCAGACGCTCTCAGAGAGAAGATAAATTGTTGCTCCTTGGCAATTCTGGCTGGTTCATATTTGCCTCCTGAACATAATTTGACCATTGGGTCACATAAAATTTCAACACGCTCAGGTGAAAAATGTCCGGGGCGTTATTTGTGCACACATTTTGTCAACATTTCTTTCGGAATTTTTATGAAAACATTTCCTGGACTTCCTTAAAATAAAAGTTTTTAGCTTTTCTTGGCAGCCCTTTTTTTTCGTTCTTTTTTTCAAAGTTGGAAAGTTTTAAATATAGCATGTTACCTGGGCGAAGCCTGTCTTGTGAGACTACATACATACATTTGCCTCCTGTTGTGTTTCCTGCTCTCTCTCTCTCTCTCTCTCTCTCTCTCTCTCTCTCTGAAAAAGTTTGAGTTGCAGTAACAACTGGGTTTCTTTTATTCTTGTGATCTCCTTTTTAGTAAGTATATTTCTAAAAGGTAGAATCTCATAGCATGATTAACCACCAGTGTTCTTGTTTTAAATAAGTCGGGTAAATAATTTCAAAAGCTAAGCTATTTGATTTTCGCGTCCAGTGTCCATTAATTCAAAGAATTATTAAAAACACTTCCTTTTAGTTCGACTCATCTGTTATGAGTAGTTAAACTTATTTTACATCTACCTAGGTTTCCCCAAGGTTGAGAATATCCTGTAAATTCAGAGACGAACTATGGACACATATAACCTTTCATTCTCGTTTGTTTGGACAGTCATAGAAGTCTGACTGTTACCATATCATGTTGCTTTGTTTCGCAGTGAATTATTTATAAACTGCTATTTCAGAATATAAAGGAGGTAAGCTTAAAGGAACTATTTTCTCGAGAACTTGAGAAAGCTAAGGAGGTGGTGGGAGATGTACCTCAAGGCTGAATGACGTTTCATTTTGGAAGAAGGCTTGCGACTCTGCCATTTGATGATGAATACAGGTCATTCTGTTTTACTATGTCTGTACCAGGGTTTTTTGACAGATATTATCTGTAGAGATGCCACTCTTCTTTTTGACAATCACGCACTGCCGCCCTGTTGCAATAACTTCTGTTTTTATTTATAATTTTTTTTCAAGGGACAATGGTCCTGTGTTGTCTTTATAGAAATTGTTTCTCATGGGCATGGAATCATTGTGAATTTAAGGTATATGTAGATCCTTTCTATTATTTATTTATTGATTTTGTTACGTATCGTGCTAGCTCCTATTAACCTCGCCCTTGAGTGCTCACTCTCGAGTATTTCCGCACGAATACCCCGAGCCAGGCCAGGCGTTGAGTTCATATGATGAAGTCACCGAGAGAGAGGCCTCCTGGAAGCCCGCCTCTGCATCTCTCACATTGTCGATTAATAGTTTGGAATAAATTATAGTTACGTCAGGTCTCGTCGCCGTCTGTGACTGGGACTACAAATCAGAGGCTGCGCCAATTCTCCTTTGTAAGTTTTGTGAGATCCTGTCCTTGGTCGGAGGACTGAGGACTCTCTTTCTTGCAAGTTACTGTTAAGCCTCACTTGCAGGTAACTGGTACTGAGGGTCTCTCTTTCTCTCTCTTTCTCCCTGTTGATGCCCGTGAGATAAATTGCTAAATATTTTTGAGGAATATAGTTTAAACATGTATTTACAACGATGACATAAGGAATTAAATTGGTATGCACAAAATTGACCTTCATCTTATGAAGATTTCTATAATCATATAAATAGTGCTTTTCAATGTTTGTTCCGTAAAGGTTGCAATACGGCTAAGTTTGACAATCCTTTGATAGAGTTTTGCTTCAGAATTCTGATAAATCTAAATTGTCAATAGCTTCTCATTTTTCATTCGTGTTTATATCAGGTTTTTAAGGCACAAAGATCATTTCTACTTAGCTTTTATACCAGCATGTGATAATAAAAATGTTAAAATGTACACAATTCTTGATTAAATAACCGATCGTCAGACTTCAAGAGTATCATCTTCTAAAATTTGTGATATCCGAAGATGATCGAGTCATAAGGTGTTTGCAAAAATATCTTTATATATATATATATATATATATATAATATATATATATATCTATATCATATAGATATATATATATATATATATATATATAAAGAGAGAGAGAGAGATTTGCGCCTCATTTTCAGTTATTGATAATTTTCCAGAAAAACTGGAAAACCTCCATTTCTGTGTTGCACAGCGGCACTTCCATTCTTGTTACCGGGTGTGAGTGAGAGCCCTTCTTGTTGATTTCCTCGGGGAGGTCTGTTGCTCTCTCTCTCTCTCTCTCTCTCTCTCTCTCTCTCTCTCCTCTCTCTCTCTGTACCTGAACCTCGAGCTGTCTCTTACATCATGTCCATGAGGATGGAGACTATGTCCCAGCATTTTTCCAGTTCCCTTTTCCCTCCGTACAAACAATGCGTCTCCCCTTTTTTTTTTTTTTTTAGTGAGTTAAAGATGAGGCGGTTTCGTTTGCATAAAGGATATTTTTCTTTTCTCTCTCTCTCTCTCTCTCTCTCTCTCTCTCTCTCTCTCTCTCTCTCTCTCTCTCTTTTGCATAGTAATGTTTTTCTTGTATATTCAGGGCTGGAGGTTGCGGAGACAGGCGATGCATTATTGATAATCCGTTTCCTTGTTCGGTGCCAAGTCCTTTATTGCCACTGGGGAACGTAGAGGATAGGTATTGCCACTGGGTAAACGTAGAAGCTACATATTGCCACTAGGGAACGTAAAGGACAGATATTGCCACTGGGGAACGCATAAGGTAGATATTGCCACCGGGGAACGTAGAGGATAGGTATTGCCACTGCAGAATGTAGAAGCTAGATATTGCCACTGGGGAACGTTGAGGATAGGTATTGCCACTGGGGAATGTAGAAGCTAGATATTGCCACTGGGGAACGTAGAGGCTAGTTTGTACGATTTTATACGATTCGTATTTGGCCTTAAAGCCTTTAGGATTTTTTTTTCAGACATACTTAGGTGAATTTTTATTTAAGGGATCACAGTGAGTGATGCTCAGTAAGTGGTCATTTCAATGTCAAATTAATTACTTGGTTTTTTTTTTTATTATGTCGATGAACTTTGGGTTATTTTGATTAATCATTTTCTTTTATATTTGTGAATATTAAAGAATCATGATTGAGGCTCTTGTGCACAGATCATTTCTTTCTGTTCTTTGTCTGTCTCTCTCCTCTCTCTCTTCTCCATTGAGCCCCTTTCTCAGTTATTACAGAAAACTACCACCGCTCTCTCTCTCTCTCTCTCCTCTCTCTTCTCTCGCTCTCTCTCTCTCTCTCTCTCTCTACAATTGAGCCCCTTTTTTCAGGTTATAAGAAAAACTACAACCTCTCTCTCTCTCTCCTATTCCCCTCTTCTCTCTCTATCTCTCTCTCATGGAGCCCCTTTTTTCCAGTTATACAGAAAAAAACTACCACCCTCTCTCCTCTCTCCTCTCTCTCCT
>NC_061103.1:30502819-30527819 GCF_015104395.2 Macrobrachium nipponense | reverse complement strand
TCTCTCTCTCTCTCCGGAGCACGGTTATCTCCCGGAAATACTCATAACTCGAACTTTTTAAGTGCTAACTGATTATTGTTTATTAAAGTGACGTGGTAATTTATTTGGACATGAAAATATATATAAAGTGAAAACCATAATAAACTTGAAAATCACTTTCAGACAAATAATGAATGAATTTGAATCTTAATAGAGGATTACATTCTCCTAAATGTTTTCATAAAAGGCTTTGTACTTCTTGCTTCCGCCAAACTTCTGAAATTGTTGGCCTACTTCAGTGTACGCTGATTTCTCCTTCTTTTTCTAAGATTAAGCCAGGCTTGTACTGGCACGGGCTCTTGCTGTACAGCAGCCCGTAACTCTGATTTCTTCAATGTTTCCTATGTCAAGCGGCTTAGGTCCCCAGACTGTTGTACAAAATGCCCCAGGTATACGCTGAGTTTTTTTATTTATTTATTTACCGAGCTGTAAAATTTGTCTTACGAATGTTACTTTTATATTTATGTAGGTTATTTCCAGCCAGCTTCTATTATATATTTACTGTATCCATTAAGGTGTTTCATTTTCAAATATATGTCGTAGTAACAGCAATGCAAGTATTTTTTTTTTATTTCTTTCCAAATAATTTACTGTACATTTGCACTGTTAAGCGCCTTTGTCGTATGAACTTTATGTTTCACGCACTGAAATCATGAAAATTACAAATATTCATGTCTTTTATAAACACCTGTTAAATAAATGGACATAGGCCTTTGGTTTTAACGACCACAACAGGGATATAACAATGGAGGGGGAGTTGCTTTCCTAAATCTATCTCCCTTCAGTACCAATCATCTGTATTGGTGAGAGAAAACTTTTATTTAATTTATTTATTTTATCTCGTTTCCTTGTATTCGTTATTTTGTCATAACTATTCATATCACTGTCATTACTATTCATATTCCCTTAGTTCCTCTTTGGACGGGTGGTTTTCGCGCTCGGCTACCAATCCGGTGGTCCGAAGTTCGATTCTCGGCTTGGCCAACGGGGAATCAGAGGAATGTATTTCTGGCGATAGAAATTCATTTCTCGATATCATGTGGTTCGGATCCCACAATAAGCTGTAGGTCCCGTTGCTAGGCAACCAATTGGTTCCTAGCTACGTAAAGATATCTAATCCTTCGGGCCAGCAGCCCTAGGGGAGCTGTTAATCAGCTCAGGACTCCCATAAACTAAGTCATTGAAACACGTAGTGGTGAACAGCGCTTCAGCAAATGTTTTTTGATATACCCAAAGAACCCTAAGGGACTTGCCATTTTCCAATCGAGCCAGAAGTCATCGCTTGTCGATCATTTCACTGTGGAGGCCACCAGAGAATAATTTACCCTCTCTGGAACTTTCTAAAATATGATCTCTTTTCAGGCCCGGGGTCTCAACTCCCATGTGGTTAATGATGACGAAACGAGTGATCTTGTTCTCTGGCTTTTAGGTTCATGATTTTCTTCCTTTTTCATGGAATAATTTCAAGATAATTACGTTCTTTTATTTCAATATTATTATTATTATTATTATTATTATTATTATTATTATTATTATTATTATTATTATTATTATTGTTTTTTATTATTATTTAATTTTTTTTTACCTTATGAGTTTTCTTCCTCCAGCGCAAGTTAATTCCATTCACTGCTGTGAATTAATTACGATTATTTCCTCTTGGTTTCAGGTTGGTTATTTTAACCTGATATTCGACATCAGTGTTGTACATTGTAGTTCTTCGTGCGTTTTGTCGTGTCATTTATTCGTTAATAGCTTAACGCTTATGATAATATTTATTATTTGTTTCCTTTGATTCACTTCAGGAAATACAAGAACTGAGGCTAACATATAATGAACAGTCTCGTTCGTTTTGCTTTGTTTATGTAGAGGTGTCGTTTCGCGAATGTGTCTCAGTATTAGTAATCCGTTCTTTACTTCTTCTTCCACTTAATCGCGTCGATAGCGGGTCTTCATTTGCATCCTCCGTTTGTATGACAATTACCGCTAAAAGCCTCCTCGCCTTCTCTTTCGCCTTTCGTTGCTCGGATACAAAAAAGGCAACAATGTCTTTCTTGTTGCTGGGTGTGAGGGAAAACGCTTCCTCTTGATTTCCTCTGGGAGGACTGTTGCTACCTTTACCTCACCTCGCCTTCTTCCTACCTTCCTACCTGGCCACCTCCAGCTATCTCATATATGCCGTGTTTAAGGCGAAGGAGACGTATGGCCCAGTCTTCTCTCAACTCCGTTCGCTCCATTAAAACTGTTTTGTTTTCGTTTCTGCCACGTGAATTGGTTTATTTTGTATGAGGGATATTTTTTCACTTCTCGTAGGTTCAGGGTCGTTTTTTTCACGAGAGACATTGCAGTCATTGATCATCTCTTTATTCGCAAAATATTCAACCCCGTTGCTTCTGCCGTTCTAGGGCGTAGAAAGAGGAAAGTATATTCTGCTCTGGATACCAATATTGGGGATTAGATTTGACATAATGTTCTTAAAGAAAATATCGTAAAAGGGGGAACAGGAAGCTGTTTTGTTTTGTTTTTGTCTACGTAAGGGGAATAACATCAGGGTGGGTAAGACATTTTATGGACAAGAGCCGAAAAGAAATGTGAAAAAAAAAAACGCTGTTAATGAAAAAATTGAAAAGTCATATGGAGATTTAAGCTAATGGAAGTGTGGCATGCCATTTAACGCAATTTTAAACTGAGCTAGATAGTACTGACTTTGATTGCAATGATTATACAATATATATATATATATAATATATATATAATATTATTATATTAATTATATAATTTATGTGTATGCATCTTTGTGGGCATGTATGTTTGCTTACGTGTAGACTATTTCATACCATTTATTGTTGCACGTGTTTGTCCACTATGGTATACCACTGAAAGTGATAAGGATACTAAAGAACTGGTACCAAGGAGTGTGCAGCTGTGTACAGCTGGATGGACAGCAAAGTGAATGGTTCCCAGTTGGAAGTGGGCTAGACAGGGATGTGTTATGTCACCACCTTGTTTAATGTATATATTGACCATATAATGAGAAGAGTGATGGAGAATGAAACAGAGGGGCTAGGTATTGGTGGAGAAGTTTTTATGGATTTGGACTTTGCTGATGATGTTGCGTTGGTTGCTGATACGTGGCTGGTGCTGGTAGGTATGGTAATGAGGATGGAGACAGAGACACAGAATTTTGGCTTGAACATCAGCACAAAGAAGAGCGAGATCATGGTTGTGAGTAAGGATGATGATTGGGTGCACATGGAGGATATGACAATCAGAGGACAGGAACTCAAGCAAGTTGAGAAGTTTGTTTACTTGGGAAGTGTGGTAACAGCAGACGGGAGGCAAATTGAAGATATACAAAGAAGAAAACTAGGAGCAGCAAGAGCTTTTGAGGTTCTGAGAAAAAACGTTTGGTCGAGGCATGAAATCAGCTTGAGAACTAAGATGAGAATATTCAATGCAGTAGTACTACCAGTCCTGATGTATGGCTCGTCCACCTGGGCACTGACCAGAACAGAGGAGAAAAGGTTGGATGCTTTTGAGATGAAGCTGCTGAGAAGAATACTTGGCATTAAATGGGATGATTATGTTAGAAATGAAGACATCAGGGTGAGATTGAGGCAAAGGCCAGTCAGTACCAGGTTGAAGAGGGGAAGGCTGAAATGGTTTGGACATGTTGAGAGGATGGAAGAGAATAGAGACCCCAGGAGAGCACTGAGAGCAGTACAAATAGGAAGAAGACCGCTGGGTAGACCAAGAACGAGGTGGATAGACATAATTGTCAGGGATCTTGAGGATGAAATCCAAAACTTAGAGGAAGCGAGGGAAATGGCTCGGGATAGAGACAGATGGAGAGAAACTGTATCAGCCTTATGCCACTGGCCAGTGGCGGGAAGATAAATCTAAATCTAAATCTAAAGTTCTTTAATCTTTGCAAAGCAGTGTCTCTATCACCGCCGATAATAACTGGAAGTTATTACTCTTTGCAATAAGTAAAATGAATATATTACTGTAAATAAAAATTTTTATCATATTATCTTATGCATTAAGTAAATGATGGCGATAATGGGTGGGCTATTTAAGAAATGTAAATATTTTTTCGTATTTGAAAAATTGACGTTTAAAAAAATTGATTTTACCAGAATGAAAGAAATTACTTCCTGACCTGAGAGCGATTCAGATATGGTTGATAATATCTTCCCAGTAGATTTTTTCCTCGTGTAAATATTCACATTAATCACAAGTGGTCGTGAATACGTCGTTCAAAGAACCATGGGCTGTCTCCCTCAAAATTTGTATTTAAAAAAAACCTGAACAATAAACCCTGTTATATAGAATTGGATTGATGATGTTATAACATTGGATGCGATTTAATTCACAAACCAGCCACCAACAAGTTTCCGGTTTAAACGGTTTAAAAGCTGACCACGTTGCACTGTGTCACCGTCAGGTTCATTAACGGTTGATGACGACACTCCCAGTGCATTGGATCAACATTTTAATATTACACGGCTCTCAGAATTTATTTAATAACGTTGTTATTCAAGCAGAATATTTAACTTGGCAGTGTTTTTCAGTATAGGCCTGTGTTCTTTTATGCTTCATTAATCTGTTATATCGTTTTCATATTCATTTGAGGCGATAGAGACAAAAACATTCACCGTATTTTGTAACTTTTTTTTTTTTTTTTTTTGCAAATCTTCATGAACACAGAAGCAGCAGTTTACTGAAACTAGTTTTGATATATTTTGCTGTTGTTTATGCTATTTATATATATATATATATATATATATATATATATATATATATATATATTTATGTATATATTATATATATATATATATATATATATATATATACTATATACATATATATATATATATCTATATATATATATATATATATATATATATATATATATATATAATATAATAGCATAAACAACAGCAAAATATATCAAAACTAGTTTCAGTAAACTGCTGCTTCTGTGTTCATGAAGATTTGCAAAAAAAAAAAAAGTTACAAAATACGGTGAATGTTTTTGTCTCTATCGCCTCAAATGAATATGAAACGATATAACAGATTAATAAAGTATAAAAGAAACACAGGCCTATACTGAAAACACTGCCAAGTTAAATATTCTGCTTGAATAACAACGTTATTAAATAAATTCTGAGAGCCGTGTATTATTAAAATGTTGATCCAATGCACTGGGAGTGTCGTCATCAACCGTTAATGAACCTGACGGTGACACAGTGCAACGGTCAGCTTTAAACCGAAACTTGGTGGCTGGTTTGTGAATTAAATCGCATCCAATGTTATAACATCATCAATCAAATTCTATATAACAAGGTTTATTGTTCAGGTTTTTTTTAAATACAAATTTTGAGGGAGACAGCCCTAATATATATATATATATATATATATATATATATATATATATATATATATATATACGTGTGTGTGTGTGTATATATATATATGTATATATATACATATATATATATATATATTATATATATATATATATATATATAGTGTACTGAAAATACTCGAATATATAGCCGTAGTAAGATTTAATTCAAGGTGAAAAATATAGAAAATATTGATATGTGTTTTTATCTTCGCTAATGAAATGGTCATTATTTTCTCTATATCGGCATTCTCAGGCGTTTAGTGGATTATCTTATCCCTTAAAAACTCAGTCCTCAGTTTCGGATAACAGGTAAGTTCCCAGACGTTATTCCCAGTTATTTATTTATTTATATTTTATTTTTTTTCATGGTATACATTTTACGGCACTATTGAATTAAGGGTTTTCTCGGCATGTGGGCAGCGATTATTCAGTTTTTATTATATGTTGTTCTGCCGTCTGTGGTCATAAAATATAGGCCCCTGTATTATATAAGAGCGTTTTTATACTGCGCTGTCTTGAACGAGAAAGTAAGGCTCCTTGCTTTTGTGCTACAGCTCCAATATATATATCATTTTCCTGCAGTGTTTCAGTAACCAGGCCTCTCTCTCTCTCTCTCTCTCTCTCTCTCTCTCTCTCTCTCTCTCTCTTAGCCTGCCACCTCGGTGGCCGCGAGTTCGATTCTAGGGTATTCCACTGATGGTGATAGAAGTTCACTCTCGAAGTGGTTCGGAAGTCACGTAAAGCCTTTGGTCCCGTTGCTAAATAACCTCTGGTTCCATGCAACGTAAAAACACCACACAAACAAACAAACAATCTCTCTCTCTCTCTCTCTCTCCTCTCTCTCTCTCTCTCTCTCTCTCCTTAGTTATGACGCCCATTTATGTATTTTTGCGGCGTTTCATAGAATATAGCGGAGAGCTTTCTTTGTCTCCTTGTGCTACGAACAACTCCAATTTCCCGCAGATGGTCTCAGGAGACTAAATCGCTACAGCAGGGTCGCCTTCTCGTTATTATCTCGTATATTTTCCTCATTTCTTGCCCTTTGTGGCGCAGCCTTCGCCAAGTGCCCTAAGAGGCCAATAGAAGTACTTGCTTTATGTAAAGACCGCTAGGCTCCATTCGAGATGGGTCTTGTAATCCTATTGTATGACGATAAATTTTTGATGCCGCTTTGGCCTGTTATCTACGCGTCACCTACTCCGAGGTGCTAGTACTAGTAGTACTCAAGGTCTTGTATTCGTTAGATCTTGTTATTACTAATCACCGTATGGTAAATGTAAGTAGACGGCGTACAACTATATCCTAAATCGCTATAATTTGTCGACAGCACAAAATAGAAACGAGTGCATATAATACTTTGAACCCCCGAGCGGTTAGTGCTAAACACGGCGTCCCAAGGAGCTTACGCCATATTTAGTACTAGCTCTTACTAAACACCATACGGTAAATGTCAAGTAAACGGCTGCACAAATATATCGTAAATTACTGCAATTTTTTGACAGCTCAATATAGAAATAGGTGTATATAATACTTTGATCCCCGAGGGGCCAGTGCTAAACACGGCGTCTCAAGGAGCTTCCGGCATGTTTAGTACTAGCACTTCGGAGTAGGTGACGCGTAGATACAAGGCAAAGTAGTACCAGTCATACTCATAAGTATAATTAGGGGAAGAATTCAAAATAATTAGAGTGTTTATTCATAAAGCTCGTCTCCACCCTGATAGGTAAGTACTAGATTAGTTGCATGTGGCTCTTTTGTATGTTAGTTCGTTCGTCTCCATATTGCGTTTTTGTGCTTTCGAATATTCAGCCACAAAGACCCATTAATGTCAAGTTCAATTTATATCTTTTCTGGCCGTTCGTAATTAATTATTAGTGAGTGAAAAATTCAATTGGAGGTTTTGATCAAGTTATTCCCTAAAATATAAGAAAATATGTAGAAATAAAGGCGATGTTCATAAATATATGCCTAGGTATTATTATAGAAATTAGAGAGACACGGAGTATCGTAGTGTGTTGAAATGATAACAAAGAAATCTATTTGTTTAGTTGGGGATCTTTGTTGCTCATTATTTACTATATAGGAATTTAATCCCCTGTTTGTCTGCTAATAAAACCAAAGGGAAAAGAGTGCTATACGATATTTTTCTCTTTTCTCCGATGTAAGTTCATCGTATTCTGGGAGTTAGTGGGCGTTCATTGCGAACACTCTCATTTTCGGTTTTATGTAAAAGCTTATTTGATCTGTCTGCTAAGACTCGGTGGATCATATCCAGGGGTGCGAGGATGCCTATGAATAATTAAAGCCAAAGATAGTTTTGTATACGCATGTTATTTTTTCTGCAAAAAATAAAAAAAAAATATTATTTTATTCTATTTTTTTTTTTTTTTTTTTTTTTTTTTTTTTTGGGGGGGGGGGTCTGTCACAGTCCTCCAGTTCGACTGAATGGTATTTATAGTGTGGGGTTCCGGGTTGCATCCTGCCTCCTTAGGGGTCCATCACTTTTCTTACTATGTGCGCTGTTTCTAGGAGCGCACTCTTCTGCGTGAGTCCTGGAGCTACTTCAGCCTCTAGTTCTTTTAGATTCCCTTTCAGGGATCTTGGTATTTTGCCTAGTGTTCCTATGATTATGGGTACGATTTCCACTGGCATATCCTATATCCTTTTTTATTTCTATTTTCAGGTCTTGATATTATTATTATATTTTTTTTTACTTCAGCAAGAACTGACTGCTGATTTGAAAGAGGCGCATACATAGAAAAAAAAAAAAAGGTTAGGAAGCACCGCGCTAAGTATTCCCATAGAAGCAAAAGACAAAAGCTCCTAAACACATTTGTCATTCTCATGTCGCTCGTCTCACAGTGAAAAACCTTCTCTTCCCCCACAGCAAATCAATCGTTTCATAATAAATGATGACGTCCATTCACACACACACACAGGACATCAACGCTGCCGCCGAACCGTAAATGATTTCAAGCTTATTAATTTTGTAAGTTCGTCAGGTGGAACGAGCCTTTTCGCAGCCGAATTCCATCTATGATTCAGCGGCGTCCCTTTGACTGAGTGGAGTCGCCTGTAAATACTTGATGTTTCACGATTTCACGGACACAAAGGTCATTTCAAATTGAGAATTTGAATTAAGACGAAAATCAACCAGAACTAAGATTTTGTTTTTTTTGATAATGATTCAGAGAAAACATCTTACAGGCAGTGTCAATTTATTCAGAAAAGCTTATGTGCCATTCGAAGTAAGCATACGTCCTTCATAAGAATTAAGAATATATCGGAGGATGAAAAGCAGTAGATTTTTACGGAGTGGTATATCGAGAATGATGATTATCTTACATAAAGAAAAACGGAGTGGTAGATGAGGTGGGAAATTTACCATCATTCCCGATGCTCGGAAAGGGTTGCAAGCACTAGACTTTTTTCTTTCTTTCTTTCTTTTTTTAAAAAATAAAACTAAGGTCTACATTTCAAAGAAGATACAGGGTGTCCATAAAGCCCCAGTACCATTACAAACATTTATTACTCAGAAACCGTATAAAATAGAGTAATGCAGTTTTGTTGTAGAATAAAATGCTCTGAACGTAAACTTGAGGGAATGTAGAGCACTCCACAAAAAACTGCATTACTCTACGTTATATGGTTTCTGAGCAATAAATACTTGTCATGGTACTGGGACTTTATGGAGGCTCCACTTCATACGAAGCAGAGACATCCAAATCCACTTTTATTGGGCTCAAGCACAAATCGGAATGTACAGAAACGAAGATTACGGTAAAGTTGAATGGCGGTGGTATAACTACTGCGTGGAACATATTTTGTTTTACTTCGGGACCTCGTACCAAGCATTTATTTGATTTGATTTGATTTCAACTATTTTATTTCAGTTACGCTTTTATTGCATTATGACTCGTTGTTAGGAACAATCGTTTGCCGATTGTTCCCTTGGTGGATTGTAGCCTCCTTTGTTTTTGTTTTTTAATTGCTGGCGAGTTGACGTCTGTTGGATGGCGTCAAACTTCGTCAGTCAGGTTCTGGAGGGCAGAACGACCAGTCAGTCAGAGGCAGTCAGGTATGATTACCTGTGGACCAGCATGAGGCAGCGCCAGGTACTGGATACCTGGTTATTTGGTTGAAGTCGTCGTATGGAGTATGACTTCGAGTTGGAGGTCGACAGCCTTTGGCCAGCATTGGCGTGTTTTCGTCGTCGAAAGGACGACGTGTCGAGTACGACCTCACTGGGCAGCAGCAATAGCGTGTTTTAGTCGTCAAGAGGACGACTTGTCGAGTACGACCTCACTGGGCAGCAGCAATGGCGATTTTTCGTCGTCGAGAGGACGACGTGTCGAGAGCGACCTCACTGGGCAGCAGCAGTGACGTGTTTTCGTCCAGTGGTCGAGGAGGATGTCCATATTGTCTCCAAGGACGAGGTAGTTGTCGTATCGGCTCTGTCTTGATCGTCCGGCATTGGACTGTTGTCCTCATCGTTTGAAGAAGTGTTCCCGTTTTGCTCTGACTACAATTATGCCGCTTCAGTGTTAATTTTGATTATTTATTATGCTGCCTATTTCTATTAATTATATTTAGATTGTTATTGCCCTTATACAGCCTATTTTGTCATTATTTTGGCTTTGTTATTGAACGGTGGATTTTATTGATTCTTAGACTGGTTTTAAATATTAATTATTATTGTTAGTTTGTAATTTTTTTGTTTTTGCCACCCAGAACCTTGACTCACTGTACATTATGTATTTAACTCTTGTAAATAAATTAATTTTAAGGTAACTTTTTGGTTTTGTGGTTTTGTTATGCTCCTCCCTCCTTTGTTTGTCACCTGTCGTCAGTCATTACAGCCCAATTGTTTATTATTTTTAAGAACCTGTCTATCTCGAGAGTCGAGATCGTAATACTCGTGATCTTTTAAGTAATATATATTGAGTTTTATTCGTCATAATATTTAGCATCATGTCTCGTACAACTGTACACACATTTTGTTGATATATATATATATATACACGTATATACATACATTACATTACATACATACACACACATATAAACATATATATATATATATATATATATATATAATTTATGTGTGTGTGTGTGTGCGTACGTATATATACATACATATATATATATAATATATATATATTATATATATATAATATATATATATATATTCATATATATCATGTTAATATATATTTACTTTTATACACTCTAAATACCAAGATAAAGATGAATCCAGGGATGACGAAGCAGAGAAAACACAATATTTCTAGATATGTCAGATGCAAGTATAAAGTCAAAAGTCATAAAATACGGAATCTGCCCTGAGGTTTAGAGTGAACTATTGTTATTAAAAAATACGACCGTGCAACAATTCGCAAAAGGACTTGCAATATGTACAGACTAACTACGCGCTTGCAATATATAAAGAGTAACTATTTCCAATATGCTTTGACTAACTCCTTACTTGCAATATGTAAAGACTAACTACTTAAGTTTTCAAGCAGTCAGTTGAAAAATTGAAAATTACATTAAAAAATTTGAATAATTTCTGGACATGAACATATGTACAAACTCACAAATGTAAATACCCGTGCATATTCACAATGGTTTACGTAAACGAACAAAAATAGAATAATTAACCGAGGAAGACTTCTGTTTGCATTGTTTACTATTATTTGTTATGATTTGTCCAACGCAGCGAACTTTATAACATTAAAAGGTAAATTTTTTAAGTTAGATAAAAGATTCCCCAAGTGTTAAGCTAATTTAAAGGCTGTACTGAGAGAATGATAATACAAATAATCTAGAAAGGTTCTTGCTAATCTATTTTAATGCACCAAAACATTGATTAAAAATACGAGATAATATTTCGCGCTATTAGTGAAAATTTCTATCTCATTCCAATATTGATATCGAAAAGAAACTTTTTTTGCGGGTTATGTTTATGATATTAGTTTTTTTTTTTTTTTTTTTTTTTTTTTTTTTTTTTTTTTTTTTTTTTTTTTTTTTTTTTTTTTTTTTTTTTTTTTTTGCATATAATTTTTTTTGGGGGGGGAAATAAAATTCGTATTAATTGTGAATTTGCAGGCCATTAACGCAGTCAGTTATCTGTTCTGCGTAATGGCACATGTTATGTTATGACTCTGATACACAAACAAGAGCGCTGATCGCGGCTAGGCTGCATCAACAGCTGCATAATGAAATCCCCATCGCCCGCGCTCGAATTTATGTTTAATTTTTTACATACATTTCACCATTTTCAAAACTGTTTCCCCCGTTTTAATGAATGAGCCTTTGATGACCGTCATTCAGGAAATGGTGGCCCCCAAGTATTATTACAAACAAATACGGGCGCTTCAGCGTTATACAAAAACGTATCCGGGCGCGTTTTATTTTGTCCGTTTCCCAGCAGAGTCTCGTCCGAAGGATTACGCCGTTTTTGAACTTTACCCTTTTTTTTTCCTTAGCAGTTTTTGGGTTTCGTGAACGTTTTTGCCCTATTTCTCTCCTATCAGTATTTTGACCGAATAAAAGAATATTTAATGAGTAATAGCCCGCGTCTGATTTGTAAAGGTCTAAAGATAGTGTCTAGCACTCGTTAAAATGGCTTAGGTAATGTATTGAGCGTCTTATTTTAACCTGTGGTAATGCTAGGGTATATATATATATATATATATATATATAGTATATATATATATATATATATATCAGTATATGTGTGCATTTATGTATGGAGACAAATATGCATGGTTTAATTTTCGTCATAATTTGATAAAAGAACTGTGTGTATAGGCCTATTCATTTTGTTTATTATTGATCGATTATTATTTTCAACATACAATATTGTCGCAAACAAAGGGCACAAATATTGATCTAGCCACTTAGATTTAAAGAGGATACGTCCTTGCGCATAGAGCTGTAGACCATACGTAAGCTATCCAGTTTTGTTGATAGAATGCAATCTACTGCCGTTGCCTTCGCCTCCTCTCTCTCTCTCTCTTTTGCTCCACCTCCTCCTTTTCGCTAATTCCCCACCTCCCCCTTTACCACGCCAGCAATTCCCCAACGCCAGCAGAAACCGAGGGCAATGTCGGTGTTAGTGTCAAAAACATAGGCCTACGCAGGTACTACAAGGGTAGGTGTCGGTCTGTACACACACGCTGGGAATTATTTGCTATGTATGGCTACACGGTTTGAATGTTTTTGTTTTTCGCCGGCACTAACTTCGTCATCTATGGAGTTGTTTTTGTCTTTGTATTGACAATTTTGTGTTGAGCGTTTGTTTTTCACAGGTTTTTGTTTTATTTCAGGACTTGTTTTAGTTGTATTTTTACGTCGTGCGTCAGTGTTTGCCTCTCTCTCTCTCTCTCTCTCTCTCTCTCTCTCTCATCTGTTTCTGTCTGATATACCTTGAAATATCATCGCGTTGAAATATAAATTCTGATTGGGGTTAGTGTAATGCAATACTACAAATCCATTGGGATGATGGTACTTATCAAAGTGAAAAATATTTGGTTTGTTCCAATAAGGTAAATGATGTCGGCAGTATTTTCGTTTTCATCCAAGTGAACTAGACTTTTTTTCTTGAAGATTGAAATTTTTCAAATTTTACGTCTAATTAAGAAAATGATATACGTACCCGCACACGTTTACACACACACACAATATGTATATATCTATATATATATATATATATATATATATATATATATATATATATATAACATGTATATGTGTGTGTGTGAATTTTTCACTTATAGACGCGTTGTTATTTATATTAAAAAATGCAAACCCCAAGCTATGATTTAATATCCAATGCGCTACACTTTGGGAATAACTTATACCCAGACACACAATTTTTCATTATCCAAATAATTTTATGAGCAATGTGTAAAAAACATGATTGAAGTCTATATTTATCGCCATATTTTATAACCAATTTTATTCGATTTTTTTGCACCAACATTTATTTTAAAGTGTAACAGATGAAAGAAAAGTGGAAAGCGTAGGTGTTGAAATGTTCGAATGTTCATTAGTGGAGATATTGTTTGTTTGTTTGTTTGTTTGTATGGTGTTTTTACGTTGCATGGAACCAGTGGTTATTCAGCAACAGGACCAACGGCTTTACGTGACTTCCGAGCCACGTCGAGAGTGAACTTCTATCACCAGAAATACACATCTCTCACTCCTCAATGGAATGGCCGAGAATCGAACCCGCGACCACCGTGGTGGGATGATAATACCATACCAACCACGCCGCTGAGGCGCTGGAAATATTAGACGGAGGAATAACTGGAAGAGGAGATAACAGGCAATTTTAAATCAATATTTTTTTTTACACTTTATCCCATAAAGCTGGGGAGGAGAAGGAGAGAGAGAGAGATACTATAACTGGTTCACTTAAGGTAGATCCTTGGATGAGCCCTATGCCTACGAGACGTTGGTTTGGCGGCCGCTGATTGGCTGGGAGCTGCCTACCTCCCGGTACCAGCCAATCAGCGGCCGCCAAACAAACGTCTCGTAAGAACAGGGCTCATCCAAGAATCTACCTTAAGTGAACCAGCTTTAAGTACAGAAGTTATTTAAAAGATCGAAATATTTCACGTCTAAAGTGCAAAGGGAAGGGTACTGGGTACTGGGTACTGAATACCTTATTTTGCAACACCTTGGCCTCGAAAATATTTAATGGGGATGATTGCAGGGGACTTGGAGTGGTACTTGCAAACGATCTCTCTCTCTCTCTCTCTCTCTCTCTCTCTCTCTCTCTCTCTCTCTCCAAATTTTTCAGGGAAGTGAAGGGGAGGACCAGAGTGGCTTTACACCGCCAATAGCGTTAAAGAATAATAGATTTGACGTCGCGGATTCTATGGTTTTATTTATGTTTATGCATACTGCAGGAGATTTGGGAGAGAGAGAGAGAGGAGAGAGAGAGAGAGAGAGAGAGAGAGGTCTTCCGTTACACTGAAAACGATTAGATAATGGATAATTTTCAGCGTGTTTAGGTGACATTGCTGTCATATTTACGATGCCAAGGCGTTTGAGTAATAAATTCATTTCCCTAATAATAATAATAATAATGAATAATAATAATAATAATAATAATAATAATAATAATAATAATAATAATAACTGCATTATATTATTTAGCTCTTTTAGTCATTTAGGTCTGTTATCTGTACCTCAGGAGTATTAGGATTCTAATATCTTCAAGAGGTAGGTATTTTCATCGCGATAGGAGAGAAGCCAGTCGTTTAAACGTTACTTTTATTGATTTAATTTTTTACAAAAACTGGTTCGTCACTTGTTCCAAGTTTCTGTTACAAGGAGGATCCTGTAATCCAAGATTACATTAATGAACTGTAACATCTAGTGTGATAGTTGTAGCCTAGTTTTTCTTAAACTGCTATGCAATGAATGCTAAAGAAAGAGAGGACCCTTTTTTTCGGTTTATTGTGGGAAACTAACTAAAAGTTTTCAACATTGTTGGATAACTCACTTTTTATTTTATTTTTTTAAGTGGCAATTCGTTTTAGCTCGCACGTACTAAGTATTAGTGCCTATTAGTTAGTCATTTCCACCATAGCTGGTTCACTTAAGGTAGATTCTTGGATGAGCCCTATGCTTACAAGACGTTTGTTTGGCGACCGCTGATTGGCTGGTACCGGGAGCTAGGCAGCTCCCAGCCAATCAGCGGCCGCCAAACAAACGTCTCGCGGGCATAGGGCTCACCCAAGAATATACCTTAGGTGAGCCAACTATAGTTTTCTTAGTAAATTCTCTTTTCATGCTTAAAATATTGTATTCATAATTTTCCCTGTGCTATGAGAACTATGAGAAGGGAGGCTATGGGCTAAGGGTAAGTGGAGATGCGTGGAAGATAAAGCACATGAAGGGAACGGGTAGCTAAATATGAAAGAGGCTCTTAATCCGAGGACTTTCTTTCTTTTGTTTATTATATTTTTTTGCACTAAAGTCAAATTTCAATTTTGTTTGTTATCAGAATAGGAGCTTTCCAATCAGTTAGACAAAACATTATCACGTCTTATTTTATATATTAATGAAACTATTAAGAATTAATTATTCTGCTAATTCCAGTTAACGGAGCAAAACTTTGCAATTAATTCCATGAAAGCGTCAGTTTCCAAATCTTACGAAACCTCTCTGTTCCATTTAATGTTTCGCTTTTGTTTTTCTTTTTCATATAAATCTCATTTTTAGAATGACTGACATCTCATTAGCTTAGAAATTTTAGATGCGATGAGGCGAGTTTGTGCTTGCAGCACGATTGAGTCTTTTCCTTGAATAGTTATCCCGTTCATTTTTCTGAAACGCAGCTGTAGTCAGACGTCATGTAAAATAATCGATGCAACCCTGACCGATTGACGTTTTATGTTAACTAATAACTGCTCTGCTACTATAGCAGGTAAAATGGGACAGATAAACATGAGAATCATATTTCATGAAGAGAGTCTTTCTTCCCTTAGAAAATAGTTCTGTTCTTTTTGTCCTTTTATTTTTATTTTATCTATTTATTATTATTTTTGCTCTAAATCGACAGGTGTTTGTAGCGCTGAATGAACCCTATTATGTTTCTTGCTTTATAATTACTCTGCAAAAATGATTAGAAAAGAATTATTATGTTGGGCGATAGGAAAGCGTGGTTTCTGCTAATTGCTACAAAGTTTTACCAGAAAAGATTAAATCTGTTGTGTGGAAAAAGAAAAAAAAAACTGTCATAATGGAAACGGAATTGTTTGCTGTTTGCAAAAATGATATTATTTATGCTGAGAAAACAAATGCGTTTTATCTAAGAAAAAGTGAGCGGTGATTAAGGATAATTCTGGATGTGTTTGTCGAAAATAGAAATTCTTTGGAGAAGAATCAGTATCCCTGAGGTTTTTAAAGTACGAGGGACTTATCTTTCTTTGAAGAAACTGCTAAAGAAAATAAGTGCTTTTTTATTTTTTAGTTTTCTGTAAAAGAAAATTATTTGAGAACACTTTTTGTCTGTCCGTCCGCCCCCAGATCTTAAAAACTACTGAGGCTAGAGGGCTGCAAATTGTTATGTCAATCATCCACCCTCCAATCGTCAAACATACCAAATTGCAGCCCTCTAGCCTCCGTAGTTTTTATTTTATTTAACGTTAAAGTTAACTTGATCGTCCTTTGGCACCGTCATCGGGACCAACAACACAGGCCACCACCAAGCTGTGGCTGAAAGTTTCATGGGCCATGACTGAGAGTTTTATGGGCCGTGGCTGAGAGTTTCATACAGCATTGTACGCTGTACAGAAAACTATATTGCGCCGAAGATTTTTTTTTTTTTTTTTTTTTACAAACCTTGAGCAATACAAGTCAATTACGGTCCCCTAGTGAGTTCAGTCATTGAGTCCTCAAGCTGCATTTATTCCCGATACATTCATCATCTGCATCGTTTTGATGACGCTTAATAATGAGAATTATCGCGCACCGGCACCCTAAGCCACGATAAAAGAGGTAATGAGATTGAACCGGTTAATATTGTAATGAAACTGTTTTATGACGAGTTCGTTAATGGAATCATCATCGTTGCTAATGCTGATGATATTTTAATTCGAATGTCTGCAACGTACATCTCATTTAGCTGTCAATTTACGTTCAGTTTCATTAAGTGGAAGTTTTTAAGCGTTTGTGAAATATGTCGGTTGTCTAGGATTCGGGCTTAATGAAATACAATCATTTTCACGTTTTATATGATTATTTTACTTTGTTTTTTTTTTTTTTAGGTAAACCTCTTCTACAAACAAAATATCTTATTATAAATATATATACTTTTATGTCAGTCAAAATTTGAAGTGGATATACTTATAGAAAAATAACAGGAAATGATGTCAGTCAGGCATTATGTTGAATTAGATAAAGAGCATCAGGAGAAAGAGTCTATCGCTGTATTATATAAGATTTTCATTGTTAATTAAGGTATGCCGGCAACACAGTAATAGTTAAATGGTTAATCCTTTTGATCTGTTTTTGACTAAGTACAATATAATGTCGCCAAAGGGAAATGATACTAATAGTGCTTACAGTTGCTCCCCAAAAGTGCAAAAATGCGCAATCGAGTTTCCTGTACGCTTTATAATCAAGGCCACTGAAAATAGATCTAGCTTTCAGTGGTCTCTGAATTATGCTGAATGAGTCGCGGCCCATGAAACTTTAACCACGTCCCGGTGGTGGCCTGGCCCATATCGTTGCCAGACGCATGATTATGGCTAAGTTTAACCTTAAATAAAGTAAGAACTACTGAGGCTAGAGGGCTGCAATTTGGTGTGTTTGGATGATTGGAAGGTGGATGATCAACATGCCAATTTGCAGCTCTGTAGCCTCAGTATTTTTTTATGATTTGATGGCGGACAGAAAAGCGCGGAAGGACAGACAAAGCCAGAACAATTATTTTCTTTTCAGAAAATTGAAAATTCAATTTGAGTATACTAATTATATTCACAAGTTTGTTGGAAACAAGGCTGCCTAAGACCGGCTTGGAAATCACACTTGGGTGTCAAACGGACTTTTATTCTAAACATCGTAACTCCGTTTATCATGCAAATTTTCTTCCTAAGACCATTATGTCCTAAAGTTCTAGGTACTACCTTAGGATGCGTCCACAATACTCTCTGACATATCCCAAACATGTTGAAAATAAGTCAACGAGCATAGGAGGAAAACGAACTTTGGCCAGCACATGATAATTACATGAAATACTGATTAGAATTACCGATAAGTCAATTTCCCTTCAACATGTCTGTGGTGTGTGTGCGCGATAAGTTACCGACAAGTGTTCATGACACGTTCAGCTGTAGAACGGGCCCCTATATCCGACTGGGGAAGATTCAGTTAGTTAAATGTAACAGTTATCCAGTTAGAATGTTTAAAGGAAGCTGGGTTATCAATTGGCAACCCCAGACGCCCATATCCTTAAATAGAGAAATATAATTCCTGCAGAAACACAAGCGAAAGATAATTCTTTAACACAAAAATGAAAACGGAAAAATCACAGCCGCCTGCAATCATTTACAAAAAAAAAAAAAAAAAAAAAAAAAAAAAATCAGTAAAGAAAAATATTTTACAAAAAGAAAAAAAAAATTTTTTACAGAAAAAAAAAGTGACCTTTGTTACACACGCTTCTATGAAAAAGGGGAGATGATAAAAAAAAAAAAAAAGGAATATTAACAGAGAAAAGAAAAAGTGGGTGGACTCGCCGCCGCCACAATTGAAAAGTGGTGGAAAAACTCGCCGCCCGGCCACAATTGGCGAGGCAGCGGGACTCATGGCTAATTAAGAATCGTTGTTCGACGATTGAAATCGAGTGAAGTGATCAATATGAGGCCACTCGACGCAAAGTGTTATTACAAAGAGAGAGAGAGAGAGAGAGAGAGAGAGAGAGAGAAGGAAAAATTTTATTTTTTGATATATTCTCTCTCTCTCTCTCTCTCTCTCTCTCTCTCTCTCTCTCTACTCTCTCTCTATGCACGAACGACATTTCGTATAGATATTACTAACAACCGAGATATATGTTCTCATCTCTCTCTCTCTCTCTCTCTCTCTCTCTCTCTCTCTCTCTCTCTATGAGAAGAAACATTTCGTATAGATGTTACTAACAACCGAGATGTATGTTCTCATCTCTCTCTCTCTCTCTCTCTCGTAGTAGCCATCTTGCTTGGTGAGACGTACCCGCGTGAAGTCACAATAATCAACAATCAATAATCAACAGATACACAAGTTTAACATACACTAGAATTTGAGAAATATCTAGAAGTGTTCGTGAACTATCGGTGATAAGATTAGTGTGAAAATAGTAGGATAAAGCGTCTTCTAAGTTAGTTTATCAAGTGTAATACTATAATCAGAACAAGATGGCAGTAAGTTCCAACTGCGGGAAAAGGTGGCGTAATTTGGCGTGCTTAGCAGATTCACAATACGATGAAGGTAGCAGGAAGGGAACTGGCATTTCTCATCTATGAAATCAGCAACAGTCCTAACCAAAAAGATACAAAAGCATTCATAGATATATTAGAAGGATATAATCCTTCAAACTGGAAACAAATCTAATGAAAACATCTTGAAAATAATTGAAGAAGTTCCAAATAAATCCAAGTGGTCAAGAGGACTCATAAAGAAAATTATCATAAACCAACATATTCCGACAAAGAAAATGATAAGTAAATCTTGTGAATATACTAATTGATGCATTAGGAAAAAGAATGCCAAAAGCATGCAAACTGAGTAAGTTTGGTATAGCATAGTCAATCCGCAAAAACCTAATCAGAAAATGTGCTGCATGCAACATTCCGACCCACCCACCACAGTGTGCTGAGGTAATACAAGATTTGAGAAAAGATACAAGAATTTTTTGTTCAACATGTCTATCATGGATAGACAATGTTATTAAATCAAGATTGAATGTACAAATAGTTGAGGATGAAGAAGAAGAGGGAAGAGAAGAAGAAGAAGAAAAAGAAGAAGAGGAAAACGGAAGAGAAGTAAACAAAAATGAATGGACAGAAAAAAATAAGGAAAACAAAGAACCAAGATAAAAGTATGGATGCAGAGATACTCATTGATACTACATATGAGGCAATAAGCAGCATACCTACGAAGAAAAAAATAAAAAAATTACGAATATGACAACAGAAAAGCAAATCCGCCCTTCCCGAAGAGGCTCTACCCAGATCTATACAATGACGGGAAAGAGGAAAAAATAGACAAGAAAGAAAGGACAAAATCTGCAACCTTTTGAAAAGAAGGGAATTGCAGATTTGGAGAAAGATGTTACTACAAACATCCTAAGATATGTCAAAACTATGAAATATATGGTAAATGTGCATACTTAGATGGATATGGGGATGATTGCAGAGATCTGCATCCAAAAATATGTAAAAACCTAAAAGAAGGAAAAGGATGTAAGTTCGACAAAAAATGCAAATATATGCACCCTGTAGCCATGAATCATAATCAAATAAATAACCAACCAAGTAATAAAATCCAAAATAAGAAAGAAACAAATAAAGAGAGAAATCAAGAATATCAGTAAAAGAGAAAAGCAAACCACCAATGAGATATGCAGAGGTGTCAGCAAAAATTTCAAAGCATCAGCTCCGAAATTCTACTCAAGATAAATAACTGTATTATTATGCAAGAGGATATTGCAGAAACGGAGAAAATTGCAGATTCAGACACAAAATGAATAATTATGAGAAGGAAGATCAAATATTATGGAAAAGTTGGATTTTTTAATGTCAGAATTTCTGGAAATGAAAAAAAGAACAACATACCAGAACAGGAAAGAGACATGGGAAAAATCCTTATTACTATCAGATATTAAATGAAGGAGAAAACACGCAAACCATCATAGTGATGAATGCGCAGGGTTTAGTTACGAGTAACTCAAAAAGAAAAATAGAGTACTTAGAAGAACTAACCCAAAATGAAAAGAAAATAGATATAATGAATATAAGTGAAAACTTGGTATTCCCAAGAGACTGGGAATGATGATCAAACAATAAAAAAGGGTTCCAAACTTATAGATCAGATAGAAAAAATAGGAATCAAGGGGGAACCGCAATATATGGGAAAGACAAAAACAAGGAAAAATATATGAGAAATATAGTAACTCAGAATGTGAACTAATAGCGGTATATTTGAATCTGAAAAATTGATGAACATAGTAATATATAGACCTCCTAATACTAAGAGTTTGACATATAATTGAAAAATTGGATGATATATGTAGAAATCACAAGGACTGGACTATTCTCCTATCTGGTGACTTCAACTTTCCTTTCGTAGAATGGAAAGAACGAATAGGAGATTGTGGTTGTACTTATACATATAAAAAAGAGAGTAATAGTAGTGCAGAAGATAAGAGGCAATTTGAAAAGCTATTAGATATGCTACTAGAATACAACATTCAACAAAATAAATCACCTGCCAACAAGAAAGGAAAATACTTTAGACCTAGTATTTGTGAACGAGATGAATTATGTTAAAGAAATAATAGTTTATAATGCGAGTATTTCAGACCATAATGTCATAGAATTAACAGTTCATTCCAAAGCAAGTGAAAATAGAGATAAGCAAGAAATGAAAAGTGGGAAGGATATGGAAAATACAACTTCTACAGTAAAAATATAAAATGGTCAGAAATTAATGAAGAATTAAACAAAGATTGGGATAAACATTTTCGTAAGTGATGACACTAAGGGTAAATACGGAGATATTATATAAAATATTGGAGATAATAGTGGAAAAAACAAAAATATATACCGAAGAAGAAAAGTAAACATCATTCATGCATACCAAGAGACAAGAATCTTGTTCCAGAAAATCAGAAAGTGGAGGAAAAGGTCTTGCAAAAGAAAAAAATGCATGAAAGTTATAGAACTAAAAAGTAAGATAGAAAATGCAGAACAAAAGATTATACAATCAAAAGAAATGAAAAACGGGACTTGGAAGAAAAAACCCTATTAAATATCAAGCAAAACCCCAAACTATTATACTCATATGCGAAGAAGATGAATAAAAGAAGAATAGAAATAGGCCCTCTGAGAATTGAAGGGAGATTAACGAATGAAAAAAACGGAAATTTGCAACATACTGGCAGAACGATATAAGAGAGAATTCACCCCCTAGAATAGATAATGAAGATAATGATATAGAAGTAAGGGATGAAAATAGTGAATATTTAGCTGACATAGATATTAAATGAAGCTGATATTGTGCAGGCTATTAATGAAATTAAAAATGGAGCTGCTGCAGGGCCTGATGGAATTCCTGCTATTTTGTTAAAGAAAGTAGTTCATTCTATCGCAAGCCACTTGCAATATTATTAAGACAAAGTGTAGATACAGGCAAGATATATGATGAGCACAAATTAGCATATATTTACCCTACTTTCAAAAGTGGATCAGACTAGAGGCAAGTAATTATAGGCCTGTGAGTCTAACATCACATATTATGAAAGTGTATGAAGGGTAATGAGAAAAATATTATGAAACATTTAATAAAAAAATAATTTGTTTAATAAAGGACAACATGGTTTCGTACCCGGAAAAGTACACAAACCCAACTGTTAGTCCACCGTGAAAACATATTCAAAAATATGAAAAGCGGAAATGAAACAGATGTGGTTTATTTAGACTTTGCAAAAGCTTTTTGATAAAGTAGACCATAATATATTAGCGAAGAAAATTAGAAAACACAATATCGTGGATAAAGTAGGAAGATGGTTAAAGAATTTTTACACAACAGAAAACAGATAGTTATTGCAAACGACGAGAAATCGGATGAAGCCAAGGTAATATCCGGTGTGCCGCAAGGTACGGTGTTAGCTGCAATACTGTTTGTTATTATGATTGAAGACATAGACAATAATGTTAAAGATTCGGTAGTGAGTAGTTTCGCAGATGACACAAGAATAAGTAGAGAAATTACTTGTGATGAAGATAGGAACGCTCTACAAAGAGACCTTAACAAAGTATATGATTGGGCAGAGGTAAATAGGATGGTATTTAACTCTGATAAATTTGAATCAATAAATTATGGAGACAGAGAAAGAAAGCTATATGCATATAAGGGACCTAATAATGAGACCATCACAAATAAGGAAGCAGTTAAAGACCTTGGTGTGATGATGAACATGAAACATTATGCAATGATCAAATAGCAACTCTGTTGGCAAAATGTAAAGCAAAAATGGGAATGTTGTTACGGCACTTACAAAACAAGAAAAGCTGAACACATGATTATGCTGTATAAAACATATGTTCGTAGTCCACTTGAATATTGCAATATGATATGGTACCACACTATCAAAAGGATATTGCACAAATAGAGAGTGTACAAAGGTCATTTACAGCTAGAATAGAAGAATTAAGGACCTAGACTAACTGGGAAAGACTACAATTCTTAAAATTATATAGTCTAGAAAGGAGAAGAGAACGCTACATGATAATTCAGGCATGGAAACAGATAGAAGGAATAGCAGAAAATATCATGGAACTAAAAATATCAGAAAGAGCAAGCAGAGGTAGATTAATAGTGCCCAAAACTATACCAGGAAAAATAAGGAAAGCACACAGGACATTAATCCACTACGCACCAGCATCGATAATGCAGCGTCCTATTCAATGCGGTTGCCAGCTCATCTGAGGAATATATCAGGAGTGAGCGTAGATGTGTTTAAGAATAAGCTCGACAAATATCTAAACTGCATCCCAGACCATCCAAGATTGGAAGATGCAAAATATACCGGAAGATGTACTAGCAACTCTCTGGTAGACACTAGAGGTGCCTCAACACTGAGGGACCTGGGGCAACCCGAACAAGATGTAAGGTCTGTAAGGTCTGTAAGGTCTCTCTCTCTCTCTCTCTCTCTCTCTCTCAGAGAAGGAAAAATTCGTATAGGTTCTATTAATATCTGAGAGATCTCTCTCTCTCTCTCTGACATCCAACCCATATTTGATATATGTCTTGCGTCTGTTTTTTTCACTTTCTTCCATTTTAAACGGTCGTGTTTGGATTTCATAGCAAGTTAATACTAGTGAATATGATGAGTATCTGATGAGTATCACTCACGCGAGAATAGTTCGTCGTGATGGCGTTATCATTCTTTAAATTAGCTCGTGGGTACTACCATGATTGATTGATGGAACATAATAATTATTGTCAAAATCATTCAAATGATGTCGACTAAATTCCTGTATGACTTTAGCTTCAGAGAAATTGTTTGGCTTGCAAATGGCCATTTTGATTATATTTTTACAACTATCGCTCAAGAAATTTCAGTATAATGTTAAAAGCAGAAGGTTTCTCACTGTAACTGCCTTTTCTGTATTCGCTCATTCATTTTCAGAAACGAAATCATTCATGAATGAAATAACATCTGATCCGTCATTGTCAAACGTCACTAAAAGTCCGCCAGGATTTTGGATTTTGGATTTTGTGTGAAAACTAAGGACTATCTTACAAGAACTCTTAATACCTAAAACATGTATGTATATATATATATATATATATATATATATATATATATATATATATATATATATATATATATATATATATATATATATATATATATATATATCATATAAGTTGCTTTTTATTCCATGATGCACAATTAGGTGTTAAGTTTAAAAACAACGATTTCCAACGCTTTTCCATATTTCCAATAAAGCTTCAAAGGAAATGTCGCCGAGACGAAACCCTCTTTAATATATTTTCAACAATAAGAGTTGTTGTTGCCTGAAAATCCAGAGAAGGATGTTCCAAAAATATGAACATGTGTGTGTAATAATCTATACGTGGGTGTTATGACGCCAAGCGAGAGAACTTCCCTCCTTGTCAGAATAACATCTCAGGAAAAGTCGTTGCAGGGGAAAGCTTTTGTGCGAGTGACTCTTACCTTTAGATTTTCATGCACGTGTAAGTTTTTATATTCGCGTGCATATATATATATATATATATATATATATATATATATATATATATATATAT
>NC_061103.1:30487819-30492819 GCF_015104395.2 Macrobrachium nipponense | reverse complement strand
TGTACTGTAGCATAACTGAAGGTTCTTTGCAGCGTCACTTATAATTATGGGCTGTCCACACTAGCTGGTACATCTCGCTTCTGAAGCAGTGTTACCAGACAATCGGATCGTTTTGGCTCCATGCTCACGTCGGTTGTTTAGTGGGATATGTTATGGGAACAGTGTTTGTCCGTCGGGCAGTGCCCGCTAGCGTGGACAGGCCTGCTAGCTGCAACCCCTTTCATACTTTTTACTATACCTCCATTCATATTCTTTCGTCCATCCTCTCTTAACAGTTATTTCACTGTGAAACGCCAAGGTTTTCCTACTGTTTACCTTGCAAACCTTTTTACTGTCAGTTACCTTTACACCGCTGAATGACCTCATAGGTCCCAGTGCTTGGCTGTAGGCCTAAGTTCTATATCCTATTCCATTCCATTCCATTATCAACACTAACAACCTAACTTTTTATATTCTAGTCTATTCAATAATCAACATTAACAACCCAACATTTTAAGGGGAAACAAAGCATCGAAAACGTTGTCATTGGAGCTCCTTGATACACCCCCTTAATAAGTATGTTATTGTTTTCCAAAGGCATAAGTATAATCGAATAACGTCATGACTATAGCTGTTTTGAAAGTAAAGTACATTCAGGGTAATGGCTCAGCTATTAGCAATGATTTTTGGCCGAGCAATAATGAAATCTAAAAGAAATGTGGGAGATTTTGCACGACAGTTGGAAAATCTCAAACTGTATTACACACACACAAACGCACGCGCGCACTGCCTAATACTACAGTTCCTTGGTATCATCCAGTCATGATATTTGAGGAGATTAGTGACGGAAAACTCGGTAATGACGCAATTAGTGATAAAAAGAGAAGTATAATAATGCCAATATGTTGAAAAAGAAAAAAAAAAAAGGTGATTCTGTCCATAACAGAATTCCAGCAAGGACTCGGACAGTCTGTCGTTAAAGCAAATTACGTTGAATGTCTCGGTAGCCGTCAAAAGCGAGTGCATATAATCTTGAAAGTTTCGGAAAAAGACAACTAGAACTGCTTCATAAGTCATTATGAATTGGTGCTTAGATTTTCCTCGCATCCCCTCTCCCCCTCACAAGGTGTATACCACATCCCCCCACCCCACTCCCCACTCAAAGCCCCCTTGTGGCCAAAAACAGAGCTAAGACACGCTCTCCCCGGGATCAGCTCAAAGAAGTTGGGCCGTTAAAACGGTCCGGAATGATTCTCCGTCGACCGTTTCCACGAGAACCGTTATATGACGGTGCCGAAATCGTTCGAGAGATTTCTTCGGGTTAAAGATTTTCACTGAATTGTTTAGGGACGACTTCTATTGAGTTGCAGGGTTTTAAAAAGTAATTAATGGGTCTGAAGTAGTTTTTTGTTAAAAGTTGTACGTATCGCATTATATCATCAAGCCGCATTGTTCCTTTAACCATTCTATAGCGCATTCCGCGTCCTTTCCGCCGATGTATAACTAGTGTGATTTCATTATTTGTATATCTTATTATCCTTAAATGTATGTCTTTAAGGAAACTCACATCTACTGTCTCTGAGTCATTTCTTCTCTCGGTGCGAGTCGGTACTATTATCCGTCCGCACCCGTCAATGTCAATCCAGTTCGTCTGTAATAAATCATCAGTACCCAGTTTACCTGTCATTCTCTCTGGTCGTGTAACAAGTGTTCTCTGTCATTCTCGATAAAGGATTAGTTTAGGTTCTCATTGCAGGTACAGTAAATAGGATGTGTGGTACGTTGATTTACACAGTTTTTGTGGTTTCTAATGTCTGTGTTTTATGAAAAAATTAGTAGCATTTTGTATCAATGATAAATTTCGGCGAGTTCCAATGATGCCCTTTTTTTTTATTCTTTGATTCTACGCAAGTTGTTTGAAGGTTGTGAATGTATCTTCTGATTCACTTCATACAGGAAGAATCTACACATGTTTTAAAGGTTAAAGGGTCAACAGTAAATACAGTTGTTTATGCTCTTAAACTGTGAATGCTTTAGTTCCCTCTCTCATTGAAAAAAACAATCTGACTTTTGATATTGTTTTATCTCTGTGAATGCTAATTCTTGCACTTTTTATTTTCTCAGTACCGTGGCACAGTTTGTTTTTTTCATTTTACTGTTTAGCTAAACTTTTTTTTTTTCTCCTTTCGCGTTTCATGTTTCCACTGGTGTTCTGCTTTTATTTTAATTTTTAAATTTTTTTTTTACAAACAAAAACATTCTTGCTTCTTGTAAGTCGGAGATAGTGCGCTTTTGTGCCTTGTTCTCTTTATGATATATTTTTATATAAATTAAAAAAAATTCTTTAATATTTAGAGAATTATTTTCAGCGTTTTTGAAAGGCTTAATTTATATATTTTTTTATTTATGTTTTAAGTGAATAGTTCATATCAGTCGAAGGAATATCTAGGCTGCTTGATTATTCCTAAGGTAACGATAATTCACACGACTTCATTAAAAAAAAGTGAATGTCTCGCATAGATTTCATTTATTTTTAGAAATCGTATAAGTGTTGTCATAAGACTATTATGACTAAGCGTTTGAACTCTTCAGGTACATTTTTGATTTTGTTTATTTAGAATGCTTTGATTTTTTTAACACTTTATGTGGTCTGATCCATCGGTAAGTTACAACACATAGCCGTCTTTCTTGATAATACGTTTTAAAACTTACCGTTTGTTTATAGGATTAAGCCAAGCTGAGAAACTCCTTATCTATACCTTATCAGTGCATATTTTCAGGAGCCTGTTCCCGATTTTTCCCCTCTTTTCATCAATGAGTTCTCGAAAATTGTAACGTTACGAGGCTGTATGTTATGTGAATATTCCTTGATAACCCTTTATGCTTTTTCGTTATTCAGGTTTTGTCGAAATGAATTTCTTCAAGACGCAAAGGAAGACTAAAGTAACAGATCTCTTCGTGGGGGAGGGGGGGAGGGGACTCTGGTATCCAATAGAACCACCAGTCAGTCCCATTCGTCATCCTATTTCAACGGAGGCAGCGAAACGACCTCCGAAGCCCAGGTCACTCAGCGTTAACAGATGGAGAGAACATTTAATAGTTCGCCCAAAGAGACACAGACAGACCTCGGCGCGGACGGACGGAGGGAGTGAGGGGCGTGGCAGCCATAACGAAGAGCGAATGACATTTTCACGACCCCTTTTATGACCTGGCGCCTAGTTTGACCCACCGGCCGAGGGCTCTTTAGTTGATTTTCTATCATGGCGCTTCGTTAGTTAACGTTTATTCGTTGTCTTGGCCTTTCCTTCGTGGGTCGGCGTCGCGCCTTAAGGGGTCATGAAATGACGGAGGAATGAGGTCATAGTAGCTTTCATTGTTGTCATTATTACACTGTATTGGAGGTTTTGTCTTCGTATAATGATGGCAATAGGGAAGGGAATGTCTGTTTTCACTAATTAGCCTCTTGTGCGAGAGGGCTCCTGTAAAGATAAAACGACAATGAATGCTGCATTGAATATCCTTTAACTGCTGGTTAATGGGTGATTCCCTTGTGCTGAAAACTTCCCGAAGCACCTGCCTCTCCGCATACTGCCACTCATTTGTAACTTGCTTACAGTCTTCCCTTCATGGATATTAAGGGCGCCCATTTTTTGTTCGGACTACTTTGATTCATTTAGGTCAATGTGGTCCTATCCCCTCCACTTAGGTCTTGTCTTCCCCCCAATTCCCACTTCATTTGCGTCTCTACTTCTCCCACTCCGTTCAGATTCTCTCTCTCTCTCTCTCTCTCTCTCTCTCTCTCTCTCTCTCTCTCTCTCTCTCTCTCTTAAGTTTCCTAATTATTCTTTATCAGTTTCATCAACTTGTCGTTTTCCATTCTTCCAACGTGACCACACCATCATAAAAGACTCTCTCTCTCTCTCTCTCTCTCTCTCTCTCTCTCTCTCTCTCTCTCTCTCTCTCGTAAACATGTAATTTATCTTGACGTTTCACTTTTCTCTTAATTCACATTCAGCACATACATTGTATCCATAAAAGGTAGATGCTTAACATCGCTTTCATCAATAACGATTTTTGTTTCCAAAGATTTCTTTTATATCCCGAACCTTTGTGAAGCAGCTTCTACTTTCTGAGCTCTGTCTGCTTTATGGTTCCCCTTTTCTCTCATCCTGTAAACAGCAGCTACGATATTTCTCGAGTCCTATGAGATTCAAGCAGCCATTTCATTATTATACCTAAACATAACTGCTTCGTCGTCCTTTCTCGCATTTCTTCACTCGCGCCAACACCAAATAAACTTTCTGCTCCTAAAACAGACTTTCGTCTTTCTGTACTGTCTGTTATCACTATCTCCAGTTCAGCTTGTGACGTTTTTCCTCGCGGCACGGAGACACTGTCAAGTGCCATTTCCATAATCACTTTGCTCATCACGCCATCCACGAACATGTTAAACAACAAAGGAGATATCCGAGACCCTTTATCGAAAGCAGACACCAGATCACTCGCGAGTCTACGTAAATATAAAACTAACGTAGGTTTCGTCATAAACTTTGCACAATTTCGAATGCGTTATAGAAGGTAATGATGCTAAGATACACAGCTGGAATTTCTAGGAACTCTTGAACATTCAAATAAAACATCGCCAGAGGATATAAAATTAGGATGGTTCACTTACAGGTTAGAAGTAGTGGAATACGCAATACGAAAATCTCCACAATAGACTTTTTCGTTCAGCGAGGAATTACGGTCGAACTGTGTGTGAAAGCACCTCTGTGATAAATATATCTGAATAAGAAAGATATTTTTTACTATTATCAAAAGCGCCAGAGAAGCATACGAAGGCATTTCTGCGGTATTTAGACGTCTAAGTCATCATTATAATGCAGAGGAAGGAAAAAGTGCGGTTGCGTTCTCTTCAACATTATGAGTTGGCTGAGACCTTAAGCATCAAAGCGGAATGGCGATAGTGTATCTCTTCGGAGCATCTTCGGGTTAAGGCAGCTTCATTTGGGGTTTAAGGC
>NC_061103.1:30472819-30482819 GCF_015104395.2 Macrobrachium nipponense | reverse complement strand
ATGAACACTTACAAAGACCGTAAGTCAAATATTCTGGACTTCCAATGTCATGTTTCATAGTTTGACGTTAATTCGTTGCCCGAGTCGTCATTTTGATTTTTAGATTTTTAAATCAAAACTACATACTTCCTCATACTGCGGTTCGATGAGACCACCTCCACTTACACCAAATAATCGCAACTGCACAAACATTGCCAATTTTAGGTCAGCCTTCTTATACAATGCCGTATGAATTGTAGCGCCTCAGTGGCGTGATTGGTATGGTCTTTGCCCGTCACCTCGGTGGCGGTGAGTTCGATTCTCGGGCATTCCATTGAGGAGTGAGAGATGTGTACTTCTGGTGATAGAAGTTCACTCTCGACTTGGTTCGGAAGTCACGTAAAGCCGTTGGTCCCGTTGCTTAATAACCACTGGTTCCATGCAACGTAAAAACACCATACGAACAAACCATATGAATTGTGAATTTGCTCTTAGGAATTGGAAATGAGAACTTCCTCTGAATAGAAGGACTGGATGTGTAAATATGTGTAATTTTGTTTGTGCATTTTGAAGTGCTTTATAATTTTTGATATGTTTCGAAAAGAGTTTTGTGTTTTTATCACAATTTTGGGTATCTATTTTTCATATTAAGTTCTACTCTTAGCTGTCAATGATTTACAACTTTGTTAATATCAAGGGAAAATTTAGTTATTCTTTTTTTCTCTTTTTTTTTTCTTTCCTTGCCCCTGCATGACTTTTACAAAGATGGTAGTTCCTCGTTGGACGATTCAGTTACATGCTCGACTACTGGTCTGAGGGTCCGGGTGTGATTCCCCGCTCTGCCAACACAGAATCAGAGGAATTTATTTCTGGTGATAGAAATTCATTTCTCGATGAGGTTCGGATCCCACAATAAGCTGTAGGTCGAGTTGCTAGGTAACCACGTAAAACTATCTCATCCTTCGGGCCAACCCTTTGAGAGCTGTTAATCAGTTCAGTGGTCTGGTAAAGCTAAGCTGTATCTCATTTACAAAGATGGCCCTAAGAGTAATACATTTCTCCAAAACGAAGACTACAGTTAGCTGTACCTAGAGTGTTGGGAAAGGATTACTTTCCAGTTTCCATGGGATAATCCAGCGTTTAATCCGCTTTTCATTCCTTGTTCAAATTGAAAATGGCGTAGCAGCAGCAGTGGGCAGCAACTTGGCGCTAAACGTAATATTTCACAGCGAAATGGTGATTGCTGCGAGGTAATTGGATGTGATATGTGTTCAGCTATTTTTCAATATAATAGTTATTTTCATTTCCTACGAACGTAAATTGCTGTATGGTATCAAATTCTTCTCGATTTT
This sequence comes from Macrobrachium nipponense, assembly GCF_015104395.2. NCBI lineage: Eukaryota > Metazoa > Arthropoda > Malacostraca > Decapoda > Palaemonidae > Macrobrachium > Macrobrachium nipponense. The sequence goes on along the minus strand of NC_061103.1, from coordinate 30,481,488 downwards.
GATGGTCAGGCCGGGCAGAGGGATTTTCCCGGAATTTACAAGTTATTGAATAATTTGACTACGGAATTATCAGGACCAGTAGCAACGGAAGTTTTATCGGAACGGCGAATCAAAAATAGATTTGAGAATTTAATTAAGATGAGCTCTGCTCTCCTTTCGCCTTCTGCGCCTTTTATTACGCTCTCGTGGATTTGCGAATTTTGACTTCGTGGACTAGACAGTGTTGCAGGTTTCGTGTTGTGTTCCTGTGCAAGGTGGAATGGTTACGTTTGATTTTGGTCATTATGTTAACCATTACACTGTGTTTCTTGGTGGCATTTATCGTATATGACGTTCAAAATGGCTTGAATTTATTAAGATGTTTTCCGCCGATTCTGACGAAACTTGTTTCACTGACTTTATAATTAGGTGAAGAAATAATGACTGAGTTTTGTATAATGAGGTGAAGGATTGATTGATCAATTTCGATGTATATCTACCTTTCATAGAGGGTTTAGCACTTGACTTCGTCGTTAATACAATTTCCGTATAATTGTCCTGTTGAGTGGGTGGGGAGACCATTTATACGAATGAATAAATGAAAAGATGTTGGGTAAGTTAAAAGTGTTATGAAATACTTTGTAGATTTGTGATCTCTGATCGTTATTGGAAAGCATAATAAGAATGTCTGCAAGGAGAGTAGGTCGACTAAATGAAGATCAAGTTGAGTAAGATACACTGCAAAAGGATTAATTCTCGTTTATTATATAAGATAGTGTTTTATAAAACAAGCTGTTGTAACGTTGGGGGAAATTATCTTATTAATATAAAAGAAGAGAAGAACATCCATATGGAAATGACAGTGTTAGAGCGTCAAAGGAGGTGAGATTTGGAATGAATGAAGCGATCGTATATCCAAACCTTTTGATATGAGGATACTATAGGCCTTTGTGAATATTAATTAAAATGAATTTTTCTCATGAATGATGTGTGTAATGAAAGACTGATGCATTGAGATGGGCTAAAATGATTTGCACATGTAGAGACGGAGTTTCTTTACTTTTTTTCTTTTTGTGGAGGAATGGACTGAGCATACTTACTGCTTCAGTGGTTGATGTGTATATCATCAAGTAATGCGGATATTGTTTATATATTTGTGTATATATATATATATATATATATATATATATATATATATATATATATATATAGGTATATATATATATATATATATATATATATATATATAGGTATATATATATATATATATATATATATATATATATATATATATATATATATATATATATATATATATATATATATATATATGTGGTCCTGTGTATCCAGTTATGCCTATACGTACTAAACATATTTGTATGAATAATTTTCCTTGTTAACTGTTACATGGAAAAAATTATTATTCCGGTAGAATTTCCTGTTCATGAATATTTTAGGGCGAAAAAACAGATCTCTCTTTATTAGGTAATAGAGGAATTATTATATTTTTCATACAAATATTAATACCCTGGTTATTTGCTGTAACGAAATCAGCTTGGACCTCTTTATTACCACAACTGTATTACACAAAAGTTGGATATTAATATATCGCTTTTGTGAACAGAATACGTTCCATTAATGAGATCGAACATGAAACGATTTCGATGATAATTTTTATTTGGATGGTGATTTTGGTTTGTTGGCGAAGCCTCCAACAGAATTTATTCTCACTCATGTCATGCTGTTGGGTTCTAATAACATGAAACGATTATGAATGGAGGAGAAGTATTACTTTTAGTATTAATACTAATACTACTAAGACGAATTCCCCGTAACAAATCTAATTTAGGAATTATTGACGAATATTATTAACGAATTTGAATAAAGAATTATTAACAGATATAATTCACATATTATTGACGTATATTATTAACGAATACAATAAAATAACAAATTATTAACGAATATAATCGATTAACTAATACGATTAACGAATTATTAACTAATACGATCTACCAAATTATCAATGAGTACAATCCGAATTATTAAGGAATACGACCAACCAATTATAAAATTATTAACGAATATGATTAACCAGTTATTAACGAGTACGATCAACAAATTGTTAGTGAATACGATTAACGAATTATTAATAAACACGACCAACCAGTTATTAACGAATTATTAACGAATACGGTCAACAAATTGTTAACGAATACGATTAACGAATTATTAACGAATACGATCAATCAATTATCAACGAATACAATTAACGACTTATTAACGAATGCGACGAACGAATTATCGTTAAAGAATCCAGCGATCATCCCTGCATAATTCGTTCAAAGCATTTGCCAATACATCGTAATGAATGACAGGCATTACAAGCAAAAGCTGGTCATTGCGATGTCATTACGGGTAATGCCGTGTTGTTGCAACTTGTGAGTCAAAACCGCTTTGCGCTAATTTTCATAATGAAACAAAACAATTCTTTGCATGATTGAATTTATTATACCGAAATCAAGCAAAGCGTGTTGGAGCCTTTGTCCTTTTATTTTATTGTATTTTTTTTCTCCCGTATTGTGATAATGGGGGATTTGCTGTTAGATGATGTTTTTGTAATGATTGTATGTATGTATTCATAGACATGATTGCCTTTATATATATAGACATATATATGTATGGAATGTATATATATAATAATATATATGTATATATATATATAATATATATAATATATATATATTTATAGAGATATATTATATATATATATGTGTGTGTGTGTGGGTGTGTGTAATATATATATATATATATATATTATATAATATATATAATATATATATATATATATAATAACTGGTAAAAATGTTCTGTTATAACAGAATTCCATCTAATAAAAGGAGCCCATAAAACCACCAAAATACAGAGAGAGAAATACTATATTTCAGAGACTGCTGTCTCCCTCTTCAGGTAGATGAAGAGGGAGACAGCAGTCTCTGAAATATAGTATTTCTTTGTGTCTGTATTTTGGTGTTTTTATGGGCTCCATTTTATATATATATATATATATATATATATATATATATATATAATATATATATCACACAATAACAATGTTCCCTTTATAAGGAATAGATATTCTCTTTATTTGATTTCGAAATTTTATTCAGCCTGCCCATTATGTTTGATTTGCCTATTTCAACCTCCCTAATTCCAACTCAAGAGAACCTGCATCGAATATCATTTTTCCTAAATGTTAAACAGAACAACTCATATCCCTATTATTTCCTGCTCCATCTGATGCCAATTCATCCCTTTGTGCGAATTCTGTTTCCATTACTTCTGTCTTTAGATTAATGTGGTGATTTGCTGGCTTTTAAAAACTACAGTCCTTAGTACTTCTAAGTCTGTCAGCTTTCAGTTATAACTTCATTCTAAATCTTTTGGTTTTTTTTAATATAAAATGCATGAGAAGGGCAAACAACAAAGGTGAAATAACATTCCCTTGGGCACTCCACTATTTACTACAAACTGCAAATTCATTTGACAAGACCTCTTTAACATTAACTCTGCATGTATAAGTTTCATAATACTGGTCTGTGGACGCTATCAAATGCCATCTGTGATCAGCATAGGCCATCGGAAGGGAAGTTTTAAAGTCAGTGTACAGCACCCCACATTTTAACAGAAATATTTGATATGACGAACTTCTGCGTTTCCTGGAACCAGCTTGTTCATCTCTTAAGCTTTCTATCTGTTAAGTTGAGTCTTCGCGAACTGAGTTATTATTGGGGAAGAAAAATGCTTCAATTCTGTTCCATTTCATTTTTGTTCGTTTTAACCGGTATCGTTTACTCTCGATTCAATTCCATTTAATATCCTTTTTAATTGAAATCGTATCGAATTGGATGGGAAAAATAGTGATAAAAACTGGGTTATATCCGAGTTTCTTGTTATAGTCCGTAATCCTTTTGGATCATTTAAATTGAACTCTGTGCGCGCGCGCGTGTGTGGATCCTATATATATTATATATATATATATATATATATATTATATATGATTATATATATATATATAGATACTATTATATCGATATATCATATATCTATATCTATATATATTATATGTATATCTAGTATATACTATAATCTATACTATATATCTATATATCTATATATCTATCTATCTATCTATCTATCTATCTATATAGATATCTATATATCTATATATCTATATTATTATCTATAATATCTATCTATCTATATATCTAATCTATCTATATATCTATATCTATAATCCTATATAATATCTATATATCTATATAATCTATATATATATATAATATTCTATATATCTATATATAGATCTATAGATATATATCTATATATATATATATAATCCATATTATATATATATATATTATATATTCTATATATATATATACATATATATATATCATATATATATTATATATATACTATATAATATATATATATCTTATATATATTATATTAGATATATATTAATAGTATATATATATATAATTAATATATAATATATATATATTATATATCACTCTATATATATATATTATATTATAATATATAATAATATATATTATATATATAATATGTATATTAAATACTAATATCTACTATATAAATAATATATATGAATAATATATATAAATATTAAATATATATAATAAATATTGTTAATAATATTAGATAACTTTTCTGGTCCTTTTCCTTGCTAAGCTTTACCAGAGTACTTTCATGATGTTTACCTTTTGCTTTCTCGTATTTCGTACGTGGGCTAATTAACTGAGCTCGTTTTTTGCTTTCATTCTTTTGCGGTTTAGGTAAGCAGGAAGGTTTTCTGTTAAAATGATGTTTTTGATTTTTATTTCGCAAAAATGTCCCTAAAAAAATCCTTAAATCAGCAGTTTCCTAAAGGTTGGATCGCCACTCGACCTAGCTTCAATGAATCTTGTGAATGCGCCATAAAGTCAAGTTATTATTATTATTATTATTAATTATTATTCTTATTATTATTTTGGGATGAAGTTTTGCTGTGTGATACGTATGCCAAATGCTTAGATATAGACGGTTATCGTTCAGACCAGCTTCATTCCGGTAAGAAAACTTTGTATCATTACCTGGTAATGATGTTTCTTTTTTTATAAATAAGGTGGCGACAAGCGCGATCCATTTATTTACGGGTGGTGTAATAATGCAATCACAGGCCCTTTGCCAAGAAGGGTAAGTGTTGCGAAGTGTAAAATGGATTAAAATGCCTGGTTTGGGTCCCTCGCCTTTTGGATGTAAACCAACAAGAACCGTAACATCACGGCGCAAGGCGGGTTTCTTTTGTCATTTAAGTTCTGATCATCCGAATACTTATTCATTTTGTGATTTACTGATATAAAAATCCTTTCGATTATCGTAGAGATTCGTGTTAGAAGGGTCTATCGTAAATAAAGATTTTGCTTTTGTAGAGAGATAAGTACCTCAAAAATGTTATAATGGCGTAAAAAAATATTCATAATATTGCACTACTGGCAACTCGAGTCATTCTCTCGGGATGTAAAAACTTCGCTGAGGTTTCTTTTTATTATGTGCCTGTTAAAAATGAAATAGTGATTATTTTGGTAAATATTTACACTAAAAATGAGGACATATGTGACTTTGGTTAATGTCTAGGAGAGGGCCGCATGAAGATATCAGTGATTTTCAATTTATTTTTACTAGAATGTGTAGGAATGTATGTAAATAGTGGTATACGAGTGAGATAATTTAGTTAAATTCAATAACAGTCGAAATATCGACGATCAAACTCACGCTACTCTTGTCTTCCTCCCAGAATTTTTCTAAGTCTGTTGTTATTGTTGACTGTGTCTTTTTTTTAGCTCTAATGAGCCCTGTAACTACTATAATCCGCAGACAAACTAGTCCACTATGACGTCTTACACGTTTGGCCAATCAGAGTTTCATTTGCTGACACCTCATCAACTTTGGCCAATGGCGCAGGTGTTTGAAAATTTTCTCAGCGCGACAATACATTTTCTTGCCCAGAAATTTCAGTTCGTTCTTAGACATGGAGACCGTAGCAAGCACTTCAGCTGTTATTGCACAAGAAGTTGAAATTTCAGCTTCTTGTCCTGACTGTTTCCTTAGTTACGGTGAATTTGTTTTAGCGTATTCGGGGAATATTGAAAAACTAGTGGATTTGTGCCAGAGAGACAATTTAATTTTACAAAATAAAATTTGTCCATAATGTCATGAAGTGTGTAGGGTAGATTATAAGAAACATAGTTTTAGGTGTGATAAATCTTACATTACTAAAGGACGTAGACGTAAGCGTTGTTCATATAAAGTGTGTTTGTTTGTGGGTACCTGGTTTTCATAAGTGAAAGTGGACATTGAAACAAATTTGAAATTTATAGTTTTGTGGGTTCAAAATTGTTTTTGCTACGAAGTAGCCATTTCTGAATTAAAATTAAATAAAGGTACTGTATGCGATTGGTCGTCATTTTGCAGGGAAGTAGTAATTAATTGGGTATTTCGGCGCAGCAAGAAAATTGGCGGCAACAATTGTATAGTGGAAATTGACGAGTCCAAATTCGGCAAGCGGAAATGTAACGTTGGCCGAGTAATAGACGGCCAGTGGGTATTTGGTGGTGTTTGCGGCGAATCACGAGAGTTTTTCCTGGTTCCCGTGGAAACCCGGGATCGTGACACACTGCTCTCGGTGATTAAGGAGAGGATCGAGCCAGGCACAACCATAATTTCTGACTGTTGGCGCGCATATGACTGTCTGGCAGAGGAAGGTTTTAAGCATTTGACTGTTAACCAGAGCCTTCACTTTGTTGATCCCCAGACACAGGCTCATACCAATACTGTGGAGAGGAAGTGGCGGGACATGAAGAATTTAGTGCCTAAATTTGGTAGGAGAAAGCAACACTTAGTCGGGTACCTTGCCACTTCCTACTTTAAGTTGCATGTCAGGGAACCTTCGCAACGGCTTCACGATTTCCTCAAAGCAGCAGCACATCTTTATCAACCAACAGTTAAAGGTAAGCTTCAATAATTTATAGAGTATATTATAATGGTGGTAGTATAACGATGTATACAGCAGTACCATCACTTTGGATTTTGTTTGATGGATTGTGTTAGGTAGTGGCCTTAAGGGGGGTCGCAGGGGGGGTGGCGTTGTGGTCCCCCCCCCGCTAGGCCTAGGTAGGGGTACAGGGCCCTAGGTTAGGTTAGGTGGTTGTATTAGGTTCGGTAGTGCCCCGAAAATCACTTTTCTCCTCCTCCCCTCCACCCAAAAACCCCGCTTCCCACTGGGGTCCCCCATAATTGTAGTAGTAGGTTTATGCTTACATTTTGTGTGTAAGAGTAAGTCTTACCTTGTTTTTTATTAATTTCCTCATGTTTCTATGCGATGTGCAACACCAATCTGGTCGTTTTTCGTCGTTAATACTTGAAAAACGGGTGCGGCCTTCTCCTGGACATTTACCGTGACTTTTTCCCGTTTGGCTGATATATAAAGTAACCTACTCTTAATTTTCACCAGAAAACTATATGTAAGTGTGTTGATTTCGTTTTGTAGTCACCTTGTAACTACAAGGCCACCAGCAGAACTTTATTTATATTAAATTTATAGGCCTAAGTTTGTAAGTAATCCTTCAATGATGTACTCGTTTTGATTGTATGAAAGAGAAAAGGATGGGAGTTTAGAAAAATTCTTGTAAAAATTAAGTATTTTCAATGATTATTTTCGTCTTTGTAGCCTTAGAGATTGAAGAGTTTGTAAGCAGTCCTTCATTGTGTCGTAGCCTAACAAGCCTACCTATCATTTGATTGTAGTTATGAAAGGGAAACGGAAGAAAACTTTTTCAAAATTAGTAATTTTCATTGGGTGTTTGTCTTTAAAACGTGCTGTTTCCTTTATGTACCTAAAGCACAAATTCCATACCTTAGCTGTACTAAAAACTGATGCAACCAGGTAGGCCTAGACTCTGTCCAAGACTCGGGAAACGCACACACACACACACACACACACACACACGGGCAACACTACTAACTGCTGCATGCAATCATATTCTAACGAAAATTCATTCTCATTCTCACTTATTTTCATGGCTACACTTAATGCTAACAACCCATAAAGTAAGCTGTCTTATGCTAGGCCTAGGCAGTATCATGGTCAGAAGGCATCTCTTTCCAAGAGGTAGGCCTAGGAGGCAGGCAAGGAAACAGGCAAAGCTGTAATATGTTGAGCTAAGCAATGTGAGAGGAGGAAGGGTTGGGGAAGATTAGGAAAAATGGTATAAAGCGTTTGGAAATGATAGGCTATACATAGAGCAGTAGGGAGAACGACTGGAAGTGATTAGGGTAGACTGTACCCAGATGCCCTTTCTTGTTGCAAGAGAAATTTTGCTACTATTCAGACTTTAATTAGTTAATGGTATGATAAATTTGTTGTTTTTACTTTAAACTGAAATCACATTCTCTAGTTATAAATGAATATGATTAGGGTAAATGACTGGGCCGTGACAAAGCGGCCACCTCTTCCGGGAATACGGCCACTTCCCCAAAATGTACTTGAATTTGCCATTATTTCGTAATTTTGGAGAAAACACTTCCAGAGGAGTGTAGAGGTCTCTGAGTGCTGCCTGGATGTG
>NC_061103.1:30445319-30467819 GCF_015104395.2 Macrobrachium nipponense | reverse complement strand
ACGTCGCAAGCTGAACTGGAGATAGTGATGACAGACAGTATAGACACACGACGGAAGTCTGTTTTAGGAGCAGAAAGTTTATTTAGTGTTGGCGCGGGTAAAGAAATGTGAATAGGACGATGAAACAGTTATACTGAGATATAACAACGAAATGACTGCTTGATTCCTATAGGACATGAGAAATATTGTAACTGTTATTTACAGGACGAGGGAAAAAAGGGAAACACAAAACAGATAGAACGCAGAAAGTAGAAGTTGTTTCACAAAGGTTCAGATTATGAAAGAAATCCCTGGAAGCAAACACTGTAATTCATGAAAGGGTTGTTGAGCAACTTTTTTTTTTTTTTATTATTATTAAACAGAAACAATGTGTGTTGAATGTGAATTGATAGAAAAAAAAAGTGAAACGCGTAGGTGAATTACATCGTTCATGAAAGTGAGGAAAAAGAAATTTTAGTCTTTCGAGGTGGTTTGGTTATGTTGGAAGAATGAAAAACGATACGTTGACGTTACGGATAAAGAATTTGGAAAATCTTGAGAGAGACGAGAGAGAGAGAGAGAAGAGAGAGAGAGAGAGAGAGAATCTGAATGGAGTGGGAGGGCGTGGAAAGAGACTAAATGAAGAGGGGGTCGGGGGCAAAGAATAGCTTAAGTGGAAGAGGTGTTGGTGGGGGGGGGGGGGGGGGGGTGGGGGGGGGGGGGGGGGGGTGAAAGCATTTGACCTGAATGAATAAAAGCAGAATGTATAAAAAGTGATGGTGAGGGGGGGGGGGGGGGCGCCGCTTAATACCCAGGTAGGGAAGACTGCAAGGAAGATACAAATGGGTGACAATATGGGGAGAGGTGTCAACGAGCTACTGATGAGTGTTCCTGTCGATATGTGAAGCTGTAGATGCGTTGGGAAGATTCCTGTACAAGGTTTCATCCATAAATCTGCAGTTAAAGGGTTTTTAATGCAGCACTAATTACTGTTTTCTCTTTTTCAGAAACCCCCTTTCACTATATGAGGCTAATTAGTGAAAATAAACATTTCCTTTCATAATGCAGTCATTATATCAGAGAAAAAACTCGACTGCCATAATGACAACAATGAAAGCTACTATGACCTCATTCCTCCGTCATTTCATGACCCCTTAAGGCGCGACGCCGACCCACGAAGGAAAGGCCAAGACAACGAATAAACGTTAACTAACGAAGCGCCATGATAGAAAATCAACTAAAGAGCCCTCGGCCGGTGGGTCAAACGAGGCGCCAGGTCATAAAATGGGTCGTGAAAAGGTCATTCGCGCTTGTTATGGCTGCCACGCCCCTCCCTCCCTCCGTCCGTCCGTCCGCGCCGAGGTCTGTCTGTGTCTCTTTGGGCGAACTATTAAATGTTCTCTCCATCTGTTAACGCTGAGTGACCTGGGCTTCGGAGGTCGTTTCGCTGCCTCCGTTGAAATGGGATGACGATTGGGACTGACTGGTGGTTCTATTAGATACCAGAGTCCCCTTCCCCCTCCCCCCCGCCCTCCTCCTCCCACAACGAAGAGGTCTGCTACTTGTGTCTTCCTTCGCGTTTTAAAGAAAGTCATTTCGACAAAACCTGAATAACGAAAAAGCGTATAGGAATATGAAGGCATATTCACATAACACAGTTACAGCCTCGCAACGTTACAATTTTCGAGAACTGATAGATGTAAAGAAGAGATTCCTTTGCTTAGAGTGGTTTCGACCAAACTCATATAATAAAAACAACACGGAAGCTTCGTTACATCGCAATTACCGGGAACTAAGTGAAGATAAAAGAAAATTAGTATAATCTCCTTGAAGTAAGCACTGACAAGGGTAAAGATAAGGTTTTCCTCAAACTGGCTTAATCATGAAGACGAATGATGTTATAGAGGGTATGGTAAAGAGAGGCGATTTTGTGTTGTCTCACCTTTTCGAAATGCCAAATCATACAAACCCCGTAGGAGGATAGTACCCTCAGTGCACCTCATGCTGTGCACTGTAGGTATTAAATAAGGATCTTTGCAGCGTACCTTCGGGGCCTAACTGCAACCCCTATCATTCCTTTTGCTGTACCTCCGTTCATGTTCTCTTTCTTCCTTCTTACTGTCCACCTTCTCCTGGGAATTGTTTCATAGTGCAACTGCTTTGAGGTTTTCCTTCTTTTACACCTTTCAAATCTTTCTACTCTCAATTTTCCATTCATCGCTGATTGACCTCACAGGTCCCAGTGCTTGACCTTTAGCCTAAAGTATAAACTCCATTCGAAATCCTACGAAGTATTCGATAATGATTGCAATGGCCAAAGAAAAAAAGAATGAATTGTACTTAAAGAGGCCAAACGCCACTTAAAATAATAATTCAGCGGAAGCTTAGTCGTAGATGACGTACTTTTGATAGCCTAAGCGCAATCCTTTTATGAATTATGAAAAATATAAGACATTATAATTCTGTTTTGATGAACGCGTAGTTGCATTTTGCCCAAGGGGGTTTGAATGACTTAAAAGAACAATGGAGCCTGGATTTTCCTTTTATAAAAATAAGATAAAATAAATAAATAAAATAGAATAGAAAAATAAATAAGTCGCTTTTAAAAAATATCTTAGGCTTTCATGAACGATTAAAATAATTCTCCAAATATCTTAGAAACAAGTGAGATTATTTTTATGAGGAAAATTTCACTTTTCTAAAACTGCAAACGCCACGAAGCACAAAGCGCACTATTCAGGAGTCGGCCGAAGTAGGAAAAAATTCTTTTGAGCAAAAAATCACAAAAGACATAAAAGCAGATCATCGGGGGAAGAATGTAAGGACGAAAGGCGAAGAAACTTTTCGAAATAGCGTAAAAAAAAAAAAAAATCAAGTGTGTCGCGGTACTGAGAATATAAAACTTGCTAAAATTATCATTCTCGAAGTTAAAGTAATATGAACATTTTGAATTTTTATTTTCAAAATTGGGGGAAACTAAAGAATTCACGGTTTAAGAACGGAAAATTTACTTATATCACATTTAAACTTTTCACCTTTAAAACTTTCATTCATTCTGTATGAACATTAAATATAAGCTACACTTCTCCGTAGGGGGAGTAGTGCTGTAAATGCACCTCTTGCGATGTGCTTTAAAGGCAGACAGAATGGGTCTCAATGGTATTCCACTTTTATGAACTTTTGGTAGTCCGTACAATATTGATGGTGAACTCCCACTTACAAACAACTTGTTATATTCTTCTTCACTAATCGAACCATTCTTTCTGTGCTTTCTTAATTGGTAATTGATCTTGTCTTCTGTATTCAAGTTTGTTTTATTTATATCTTCTTGAGGACACTTCATAAATTTTGAATTGTCAGAGAGAACAGCTTCCATCTTTTCAACATAATCGGCTCTGTTTAATATGACAATGCCGTTACCCTTATCGGGCCCAGATATTACAATGTTTTTATTCATTTTCAATTTCTTAAGTATATCCATATCCCTAGTGGAAATGGTGTTAAACGAGTAACGAAAAAACTTGGGAATTTTAGTGATAATGCTTTTTACATTATTCACACACTCCCTCACTTAAGGTTATTTGCAGCGTCACTTATAATTATGGCACCTCTCACTTCTGAAGCAGTGTTAACAGACAATCGCATCATTCTGGCTCCATGCTCACGTCGGTCAGTTTAGTGGTACGAGTTATGGGAACAGTGTTTGTCCGTCGGCCAGTTCCCGCTACTTTCCACCCTCTCTTAACAGTTATTTCATTGTGAAACGCCAAGGTTTTCCTACTGTTTATACCCTTCAAGCCTTTTTAACTGTCAGTTACCCTTACAGCGCTGAATGACTTCATAGGTCCCAGTGCTTGGCCTTAGGCCCAAGTTCTATATTCTATTCCATTCCATTATCAACACTATCAACCCAACATTTTAAGGGGAAACAAAGCATAGCAAACGTTATCATTGGAGCTCCTTGATACACCCCCTTAATAAGTATGTTATTGTTTTCCAAAGGCATAAGTATAATTGAATAACGTCATTAGTTGTTTTGAAAGCAAAGTACATTCAGGGTAATGGCTCAGCTATTTACAATGATTTTAGGCTGAGCAATAATGAAATCTAGAAAATGTGGGAGGTTTTGCCCGTCAGGTGGAAAATCGTAAACTGTATTAGACACACGCGCGCGAATGATACTGCCTACTACTACAGTTCCTTGGTATCATCCAGTACTGATATTTGAGGAGAATAGTGACAGAAAACGCGGTAATGACGCAATTAGCGATAAAAAGAGAAGTACAATAATGTCAATGTGTTGAAAAAAGAAAACAAAGGTGATTCTGTCCGCAACTGAATTTCAGAAAGGCGTCGGACAGTCTGTCGTTAAAGCAAATCACGTTGAATGTCTCGGTAGCCGTCAAAAGCGAGTGCATATAATCTTGAAAGTTTCGGAAAAAGACAACTAGAACTGCTTCATAAGTCGTCACGAATTGGTGCTAAGATTTTCCTCGCATCCCCTCCTCCCTCACAAGGTGTATACCACACCCCCACCCCCCACTCCCCACTCAAAACCCCCCTTGTGCCCAAAAACAGTGCTAAGACACTCTCCCCGGGATCAGCTCAAAGAAGTTGGGCCGTTAAAAAACGGTTCCGAATGATTCTCCGTCGACCGTTTCCACGAGAACCGTTATATGACGGTGCCGAAATCGTTCGAGAGATTTCTTCGGGTTAAAGATTTTCACCGAATTGTTTAGGGACGATTTCTATTGAGTTGCAGGGTTTTAAAAAGTAATTAATGGGTCTGAAGTAGTTTTTTGTCAAAGTTGTACGTATGGCATTATATCATCAAGCCGCATTGTTCCTTTAACCATTCTATAGCGCGTTCCGCGTCCTTTCCACCGATGTATAACTCGTGTGATTTCATTATTTGTATGTCTTATTATCTTGAAATGTATGTCTTTAAGAAAACACACATCTACTGTCTCTGAGTCATTTCTTCTCTCGGTACGAGTCGGTATTAATTATCTGTCCGCACCTGTCTATGTCAACCCAGTTCGTCTGTAATAAATCATCAGTACCCAGTTACCTGTCATTCTCTCTGGTCGTCACAAGTCTATCTTCAGTCTCGAAAGATGAGGTTAGGTTCTGATTGCAGGTACAGTGAATAGGATGTGTGGTACGTTGATTTAAACAGTTTTTGTGGTTTCGAATATGTCTATGTTTTAGGAAAAAATTAGTAGCTTTTTGTATGAAGGTTATGAATGTGTCTCCTGTTTCACTTCGTACAGGAAGAATCTACACATGTTTTAAAGGTTAAAGGTTCAACAGTAAATACAGATGTTTATGCTCTTAAACTGTGAATGCTTCAGTTCCCTCTCTCATTGAAAAAAACAATCTGACTTTTGATATTGTTTTATCTCTGTGAATGCTCATTCTTGCACTTTTTATTTTCTCAGTACCGTGGCACAGTTTGTTTTTTTCATTTTACTGTTTAGCTAATAAAATTTTTTTTTCTCCTTTTGCGTTTCATGTTTCCACTGAAGTTTTGCTCTTATTTTTTTTTTATTTTTTTTTATTTTTTTTTTTTGCAAACAAAAACATTCTTGCTTTTTGTAAGTCGGGGATAGTGCGCTTTTGTGCCTTGTTCTCTTTATGATATATTTTTTATATAAATTAAAAAAACATTCTTGGATATTTAGAGAATTATTTTCAGCGTTTATGAAAGGCTTAATTTATATATTTTTTATTTATGTTTTAAGTGAATAGTTCTTATCAGTCGAAGGACTATCTAGGCTGCATGATTACTCCTAAGGTAACGGTTAATGCACACGACTTCACTAAAAAAAAAGTCAGTGTCTCGCATAGATTTTATTTATTTTCAGAAATCGTATAAGGGTTGTCATAAGACTATTATAACTAGCGTTTGAACTCTTCAAGTAATTTGTTTATTTTGTTTATTTAGAATATTTTCATATTTTAAATACCTTATGTGGCCTGATCCATCGATAAGTTAGGATAATACATGGTCGTCTTTCTTGATAATACGTTTTAAAACTTACCGTTTGTTTATAGAATTAAGCCAAGCTGAGAAACTCCTCATCTTTACCCTTGTCAGTGCATATTTTCAGGAGCCTGTTCCCGATTTTCCCCCTTTTTTCATCTATGAGTTCTCGAAAACTGTAACGTTGCGCGGCTGTAGCTGTGTTATGTGAATATTCCTTCATAACCCTTTATGCTTTTTCGTTATTCAGGTTTTGTCGAAATGACTTTCTTCAAGACGCAAAGGAAAACTTAAAGTAACAGACCTCTTCGTGGGGGTGGGGGGGGGGGGGGGGGTGGGGGGGGGAGAGACTCTGGTATCTAATAGAACCACCAGTCAGTCCCATTCGTCATCCCATTTCAACGGAGGCAGCGAAACGACCTCCGAAGCCCAGGTCACTCAGCGTTATCAGATGGAGAGAACATTTAATAGTTCGCCCAAAAAGAGACAGACAGACCTCGGCGCGGACGGAGGGAGGGAGGAAGGGGCGTGGCAGCCATAACAAGCGCGAATGACCTTTTCACGACCCCTTTTATGACCTGGCGCCTCGTTTGACCCACCGGCCGAGGGCTCTTTAGTTGATTTTCTATCATGGCGCTTCGTTAGTTATTCGTTGTCTTGGCCTTTCCTTCGTGGGTCTGCGTCGCGCCTTAATGGGTCATGAAATGACGGAGGAATGAGGTCATAGTAGCTTTCATTGTTGTCATTATTACACCGTATTGGAGGTTTTGTCTTCTTATAATGATGGCAATAAGGAAGGGAATGTTTGTTTTCACTAATTAGTCTCTTACGCAATGAGTGCTGCATTGAATATCCTTTAACTGCTGGTTGATAGGTGATTCCCTTGTGCAGAAAACTTCCCGAAGCACCTGCCTCTCCTCATACTGTCACTCATTTGTAACTTGCTTACAGTGTTCCCTTCATGGATATTAAGGGCGCCCTTTTTTTATTCTGACTAATTTCATTCATTTAGGTCAATGTGGTCCTATATCCCTTCCACTTATGTCTTGTCTTTCCTCCAATTCCCACTTCATTTGCGTCTATACTTCCTCCCACTCCGTTCAGATTCTCTCTCTCTCTCTCTTTATCAGTTTCATCAACTTGTCGTTTTCCATTCTTCCAACGTGACCAAACCATCATAAAAGACTGACTCTCTCTCTCTCTCTCTCTCTCTCTCTCTCTCTCTCTCTCTCACGTACACATGTAATTTATCTTGACGTCTCACTTTAATTCACATTCAGCACATACATTGTATCCATAAAAGGTAGATGCTTAACATCCCTTTCATCAATAACGAGTTTTGTTTCCAAAGGTTTCTTTTATATCCCGAACCTTTGTAAAACAACTTTTTTTGTTTCCCTTTTTCTCTCATCCTGTAAATAACAGCTACGATATTTCTCGAGTCCTATGAGAATCAAGCAGCCATTTCATTATTATACCTCAGCATAACTGCTTCGTCGTCCTTTCTCGCATTCCTGCACTCGCGCCAACACCAAATAAACTTTCTGCTCCTAAAACAGACTTTCGTCTTTCTTTACTGTCTGTCATCACTATCTCAAGTTCAGCTTGTGACGTTTTTCCTCGCGGCACGGAAACACTGTTAAATGCCATTTCCATAATCACTTTGCTCATTACGCCATCCACGAACATGTTAAACAACAAAGGAGATATCCGAGACCCTTTATCGAAAGCAGACACCAGACCAGTCACTCGCGAGTCTACGTAAATATAAAACTAACGTAGGGTTCGTCATAAACTTTACACAATTTCGAATGCGTTATAGAAGGTAATGATGCTAAGATGCACAGCTGGAATTTGAGATGGAAATTATTTCCAAGAACTCTTAAACATTCACATAAAACATCACCAAAGAATATAAAATTAGGATGGTTCACTTACAGGCTAGAATTAGTGGAATACGAAATATGAAAATCTCCACAATAGACTTTTTCCTTCAGCGAGGAATTACGGTCGAACTGTGTGTGAAAGCACCTCTGTGATAAATATATCTGAATAAGAAAGATATTTTTTACTTTTATCAAAACCGCCAGAGAAGCAAGTGAAGGCATTTCTGCGGTATTTAGACGTCTAAGGAAGCATAATAATGCAGAGAAAGGAAAAAGTGCGGTTGCGTTCTCTTCAACATTATGAGAGGCTGAGATCTTAAGCATCAAAGCGGAATGGCGATAGTGTATCTCTTCGGAGTATCTTCGGGTTAAGGCAGCTTCATTTGGGGTTTAAATCGTCATGAGGAGAGAGAGAGAGAGAGAGAGAGAGAGAGAGAGAGAGAGAGAGAGAGAGAGAGAGAGAGACTGAAGTCCTCTTTTGAACTCAGAATTATTCAAGATGTTCTGCAATACATAAAGTTGTTACGACTGCTTTCTGTATTATTTTATTTAATTTTTATTTATTTTTAGAGAGAGAAAGATTTGTCTGAACCGTTGGATAGCTTAAGATATTTGCTAGATTATTCGCCATGCCGCGTTTTTGTACCAATGTAAGAACAGGGCCAGTAGCTGTGTAAACAAGAAGTGGACAGTGCTTCACCACCTCTGATCTTCCTGAGTCAGGATATATGGCTTTGGAAATAGGTGCGATAGAGTTTGGTATCACATTTTCCTGTTTCTTTTTTCTGCTACGATGGGTGCTTTCAGTATCTTATCCTCGATTATTTATTTTTATTTTTGTGCATTTTGGATATGTAAATGGCTTATTGGTTTTGTTTCCTCTTATGCAATTTAAATGCATGGTGATTTTTTTTTCAATTTTCTTGATACTATAACTTTCTTATTGCGTACTTCATGAGCAAAAAGATTTCTCTGTCGTTGATGTGGCTGATCTGATAATTATTAAAGCGAACTCATATCCTGCTGATCTGTGTTTATGTTTGTAATTCTATCATGCATTCCTTGATACGGTTTTTTTCATTATTATTAACTTGGAGGTCTGGGGTAGGTGTCTTCCACATATCTGCCAGTTTAATTCAGTTGGTAAATCAAAATTTTCTTTCATGGAAGTTGTAGAGTCCTCTCTCTCTCTCTCTCTCTCTCTCTCTCTCTCTCTCTCTCTCTCTCTCTCTCTCTCTCTCTCTCTCTCTCTCTCTCTCTCTCCAAGTAGTTCCACTTAAACAGCGAGTGGCATTTTCTGTTATTTAAGTACATCAATAACCATTTCATTTGATCAGGACACCAAATTAAGATTTTGGTATTCGAAGAAGTGTTGTCATTTATTGAGTGGTCGCGCTCTCTCAGACTGGAGAGAGGGATTTTGACTGTCTTGTCTGTTGGACATTTTAACAGGCACTGTCTTGTTGAGAGAGAGAGAGAGAGAGAGAGAGAGAGAGAGAGAGAGAGAGAGAGAGAGAGAGAGAGAGAGAGAGAGAGTTCAGCTTTTAATCTTTGTAATTCAAACATATTTGGCAATGTATGTTACAACACTTGATCTACACGCCTTTCAGCGTGAGTTGATTCCGTACTCTTATATATATATATATATATATATATATATATATATATATATATATATATATATATATATATATATCGTGTGTGTGTGAGTTTGTTTGTATGGCAAAATGAGAAGAGAGGAAGATAAATGCTATTGACGCCCCACTGTCAGTCTTCCATTAAATATTCATAACACGAATACCATCTCCAATCTTGGCCAAAAGTATACCGTCGTATCCTGTCCTTGAAAAGAAGGAGGATGAAAGGGGAAGGGGAAAGAGGAAGGGGGAAGAGTAAGAGAGAGAGAAAAAGCGATATAGGAAAGAGCCTCTCGCTTTGAGTCAAGTCAAGATTATTTTTTTTTATTCTTAGTGAAAAGGAACAAGTATCGTCTTGCTTAACACACACACACATATCCTCTCGAGTAGTAGCATTCTCTCTCTCTCTCTCTCTCTCTCTCTCTCTCTCTCTCTCTCTCTCTCTCTCTCAAAACCTTCCCATTCGTCTCCTTTGATCTTTAAGAAGGGAAGATTAAAAGAAGGCCTTTTCCATACTACATTCCAAAAGGATGTAGTATGGAAATAGAAATGTTTATCACTGTCAGAATACATGTGCTGAAATACACCGACGTGTCTTCAATAAAAACGCTCTCATATATATATTATATATATATATATATATAATATATATATATATATTATATATATATATATATATATATATATATAATATATATATATATATATATATATATATATATATATATATATTATGAGAGAGAGAGAGAGAGAGAGAGAGAGAGAGAGAGAGAGAGAGAGAGAGAGAGAGAGAGAGAGAAGTTAAGTATATCTTAGTTTAACCAGACCACTGAGCTCATTAACAGCTCTCCTAGGGCTGCCCCGAAGGATTAGATATTTTTACGTGGCTAGGAACCAATTGGTTACTTAGCAACGGGACCTCCAGCTGATTGTGGGATCCGAACCACATCGAATAATTGATTTCTATCACCTGAAATAAATTCCTCCGATTCGTTGTTGGCAGAGCGGGGAATCGAAGAGAGAGAGAGAGAGAGAGAGAGAGAGAGAGAGAGAGAGAGAGAGAGAGAGAGAGAGAGAATGTTAGCTTTGTGACTGATTTGAGTCGGTTATGCCTTTACAAATTTGTAGATGGGTAGTAGGGTTAGAGAGGTCAGCTGGGAGTCAAGAAAAGGGCATTTTCAACTCCAATTGATAGAGCTGCCCAGGAAAGAAGACGCTACCCTTATGATGTCACCCTTTCAATAGGGGAAAAGTTGTATGGTATGGAGAGAGAGAGAGAGAGAGAGAGAGGAGAGAGAGGATTTGGTGTAGAGAAAGTGTGATTGCTCAATTGGATTGACTGAATATCTGTTAATATAATTATTTGCTTAGTATATGGCCTCCAAATTCCTTTCATTCACTCGTTAATTCCTTTATGAACTGGAAACAGTTGAAAGATCTTTTTGTGTTTAGAACAGTTCGATAAAACAGGTACGGTCTGTGTTTGTATTGTATTGACCATTTAACACAACAAACACGAAAGATTTACGTCGTTTATCAAATTCATACATATATTATGTCATCGCTCTTTGGGTTGCAATTGAAGGAATCAGATACATAAATAGTATCCAAAACTTGTATACAAAAGTTCATCCTTGTCGTATACAAAAGATCTTCATTGTCACGTTTACAAGTCATAGGGCAATGTGTATGAAATTCTGAGCTACAATTATAAATCTTTGCACAGTTGCAATTCTTTGGTGTGAATGAAGGCAGTCTCATCTAACCGTAGTATGGAAAACTATGTAGATTTTTTTTTTACGTTTGAGGGAGAAAATTCAAATGACACTTACAAGTGTGACATTGTTAGTCTAGGAAATGTGTTTTATGGTTTGTGTTTCTCTTATCTGTACATGGTAGTTGGGTATGCGGAGAGACAATAAAAATTGTTGCGCATGTTATGTATGTTTACAAATTTTCAGGAGACACATTTGACCTTTAGAATGAATCAAGAGTCGTGTCTGTAGGACGCCAAGAGATTTGTAATCCATTTTGACGCTCGGTGCTGCCATCCATCCCGTGAAACGTTTCAGACGCCTGACGATTTCTTTGTGATGTAAAAGACATCTGTCACGATTCCCTGAAGGCAGAAGGGATAGTTTGGAGAGAGGAATGGTGGAAGCTGACCCTGTTCCATCATCCTCTTCCATCTTCCTCTTTCTCTTCACACAGAGTTTGTTTTTGTGGGCGTTCAGGTGGGTGTCGGCATTTGAGGGAAATAGTCGCGATGATTTTATTTGTGGAAAAGGATCTGTGAATATCCGGCGTTGTTTTTCACGGAGGCCTTTGTGGGGATCCTGGCAATCCGTTTGATTAAATTACCCGGCGGGATATTCATCGTTTCTCCCCGTGGGAGGGGTGGGGGGAATCCGTGTAATCTCTGATTTACTTTTCCTGTTTCTTCTGATTCTTTGTTCAGTCGTTCGGTTATGTGACTGTAGGGATAAAAAAATATCTTTTTTTTTTCTTCTTGGTTTATGTTTGTTTGAAAGAGGAGAGCATGAAAAAATAAACATATCAAACGAATATGAAACCTTCCAATGGAAAGTTATAGGTAGTCTTCAAGAGTAGTTATGAACAGAATTTTTTTTTAATTTTAGCTCGGAGATATGAAATCCTAACTAGCATGGAGATAAATGCCAAGCAATGAAGAGCTTGACAAAGAAACAAATATAAAGAGAGGATGCTTCTAAGTAAGACAATAAACTTTGAAATAATGAATAACTTTCGCCCAATGAAAAATAAGATCCGATTAAAATATGAGGCAAACTAGTTGAACGATCAAATACAAGATTCTAGATCGGTTCGTACAAAGTAAGAACATATTTTTGAAATATATAAAAAAATTACAAAGCGATTCACATCACACAAACAAAGAGTATAAATAGACCCATCAAATCCTTCTCTTCAGAGGAACCATATTTTGCCATAATAAATGATCTAAATAAAAAAATAGGCTCTTCCAGTTAAGTCAGTTACATTACCATAAAATTAACAAATAATCAGGAGAAACAGGAAAAGTCAATCAGAGATTACACGGATTCCCCCAGGGAGAGAAACGATGAATATCCCGCCGGGTAATGTAATCAAACGGATTGCGAGGATCCCCACAAAGGCCTGCGTGAAAAATGACGCCGGATATTCACAGATCCTTTTCAACAAATGAATCCATCGCGGCTATTTCCCTCAAATGTCGACACCCACCTGAACGCCAACAAAAACAAACTCTGTTTAAAGAGAAAGAGGAAGATGGAAAAGGATGATGGAACAGGGTCAGCTTCCATCATTCCTCTCTCCAAACTAACCCTTCTACCTTCAGGGAAGCGTGACAGATGTCTTTTACATCACAAGGAAATCGTCAGGCGTTTGAAACGTTTCACGGGATGGATGGCAGCGCTTGCGTGCCAAAATGGATTACGAATCTCTTGGCGTGTACAAACACGACTCAGATTCAATCTAAAGGTCAAAGGTGTGTCCTGAAAATATGTAAACGTACATAAAATACTTAACCATATTTGCCTAACTGTACAGATAGATGCATGAACACTTACAAAGACCGTAAGTCAAAAATTCTGGACTTCCAATGTCATGTTTCATAGTTTGACGTTAATTCCTTGCCCGAGTCGTCATTTTGATTTTTAGTTTTTTAAATCGAAACTACATACTTCCTCATACTGCTGTCCGATGAGCCCACCTCCACTTACACCAAATAATCGCAACTGCACACAATGCCATATGAATTGTAGCGCCTCAGTGGCGTGGTCTGTATGGTCTTTGGCCGTCACCTCGGTGGCCGCGAGTTCGATTCTCGGGCATTCCATTGAGGAGTGAGAGATTTGTATTTCTGGTTATAGAAGTTCACTCTCGACGTGGTTCGGAAGTCACGTAAAGACGATGGTCCCGTAGCTGAATAACCACTGGTTCCATGCAACGTAAAAACAAACCACCATAACCAGATAAACCGAATATGAAATTGTGAATTTGCCTTCTTTACTTAACGAATTGGGAAATGAGAACTTCCTCTGAATAGAAGGACTGGATGTGTAAATATGGGTAATTTTGTTTGTGCGTTTTGAAGTGCTTTGTTATTTTTGATGTGTTTCGAAAAGAGTTTTGTGTTTTTATCACAATTTTGGGTATCTATTTTTCATATTAAATTCTACTCTTAGCTGTCAATGATTTACAACTTGGTTAATATCAAGGGAAAATTTAGTTATTCTTTTTTTTTTTTTTTTTTTTTTCCCTTGCCCCTGCCTGACTTTTACAAAGATGGTAGTTCCTCGTTGGACGAGTCAGTTACATGCTCGACTACTGGTCTCAGGGTCCGGGTGTGATTCCCCGCTCTGCCAACGCAGAATCAGAGGAATTTATTTCTGGTGATAGAAATTCATTTCTCGATGAGGTTCGGATCCCACAATAAGCTGTAGGTCGAATTGCTAGGTAACCACGTAAAACCATCTCATCCTTGGAGCCAACCCTTGGAGAGCTGTTAATCAGTTCAGTTGTCTGGTAAAGCTAAGATGTATCTCATTTACAAAGATGGCCCTAAGAGTAATACATTTCTCCAAAACGAAGAATACAGTTAGCTGTACCTAGAGTGTTGGGAAAGGATTACTTTCCAGTTTCCATGGGATAATCCAGCGTTTAATCCCCTTTTCATTCCTTGTTCAAATTGAAAATAGCGTAGCAGCAGCATTCTGCAGGAACTTGGCGCTAAACGTAATATTTCACAGCGAAATGGTGATTGCTGCGAGGTAATTGGATGTGATATGTGTTCAGCTATTTTTCAATATAATAGTTATTTTCATTTCCTACGAACGTAAATTGCTGTATGTATCAAATTCTTCTCGATTTTGATGGTCAGGCCGGGCAGAGGGATTTTCCCGGAATTTGCAAGTTATTGAATAATTTGACTACGGAATTATCAGGACCAGTAGCAACGGAAGTTTTATCGGAACGGCGAATCAAAAATAGATTTGAGAATTTAATTAAGATGAGCTCTGCTCTCCTTTCGCCTTCTGCGCCTTTTATTACGCTCTCGTGGATTTGCGAATTTTGACTTCGTGGACTAGACAGCGTTGCAGGTTTCGTGTTGTGTTCCTGTGCAAGGTGGAATGGTTACGTTTGATTTTGGTCATTATGTTAACCATTACACAGTGTTTCCTGGTGGCATTCATCGTATATGACGTTCAAAATGGATTGAATTTATGAAGAAGTTTTCTGCCGATTCTGACGAAACTTGTTTCACTGACTTTATAATTATGTGAAGAAATAATGACTGAGTTTTGTATAATTAGGTGAAGAAATGATTGATCGAATTTTGTATAATTAAGTGAAGGAATAATTGATTGAGTTTTGTATAATTAGGTGAAGGAATAATTGATCAAGTTTAGTATAATTAAGTGAAGAAATAATTGATCGAATTTTGTATAATTAAGTGAAGAAATAATTTATTGAATTTTGTATAATGAGGTGAAGGAATGATTGATCAAATTTCGATGTATATCTACCTTTCATAGAGGGTTTATCACTTATCTTCATCATGAATACAACTTGCGTATAATTGTCCTGTTGAGTGGGTGGGGAGACCATTTATACGAATGAATAAATGAAAAGTTGTTGGGTAAGTTAAAAGTGTTATGAAATACTTTGTAGATTTGTGATCTCTGATCGTTATTGGAAAGCAAGATAAGAATGTCTGCGAGGAAAGTAGGTCGACTAAATGAAGATCAAGTCAAGTAAGGTACACTACGAAAGGATTAATTCTCGTTATATAAGATAGTGTTTTATATAAAAAAAAACAAGCTGTTGTAACGTTGGGGGAAATTATCTTAATAAAATAAAAGAAGAGTAGAACAGCGTCAAAGGAGGAGAGATTTGGAATGAATGAAGCGATCGTATATCCAAACCTTTTGATATGAGGATACTATAGGCCTTTTTGAATATTAATTAAAATTAATTTTTCACATGAATGATGTGTATAACGAAAGACTGATGCATTGAGGTGGGCTAAAATGATTTGCACATGTAGAGACGGAGTTTCTTTATTTTTTTTATTATATATATATATTTTTTTTTGTTTGCTTTGTGGAGAATGGACTGAGCATACTTACTGCTTCGGTGGTTGATGTGTGTATCATCAAGGAATGAGGACATTGTTTATATATATATATATATATATATATATATATATATATATATATATATATATATACATATACATATATATATACATACATATATATATATAATATATATATATATATATATATATATATATATATATTATATATATATATATATATATATATAAATATATATATATATATATATAGGTATATATATATATATATATATATATGTGTGTGTGTGTGTGTGTGGTCCTGTGTATCCAGTTATGCCTATACGTACTAAATATATTTGTATGAATAATTTTCCTTGTTAACTGTTACATGGAAAAAATTATTATTCCGGTAGAATTTCCTGTTCATGAATATTTTAGGGCGAAAAAACAGATCTCTCTTTATTAGGTAATAGAGGAATTATTATATTTTTCATACAAATATTAATACCCTGGTTATTTACTGTAACGAAATCAGCTTGGACCTCTTTATTGCCACAACTGTATTATACAAAAGTTGGATATTAATATATTGCTTTTGTGAACAGAATACGTTCCATTAATGAGATCGAACATGAAACGATGATTTTGATGATAAATTTTATTTGGATGGTGATTTTGGTTCGTTGGCGAAGCCTCCAGCAGAATTTACTCTCACTCATGTCATGCTGTTGAATTCTAATACTAATACTACTAAGAAGAATTTCCCGTTGGGGGTTAGTGCTGTCAGTGGACCTCATGCGGTGCATTATAAGCGTTACTTAAGGTTCTTTGCAGCGTGCCTTCGGCCCCTAGCTGCAACCACTTTCGTTTCTTTTACTGTACCTCCTTTCTTATTTTCTTTCTTCATCTTACTTTCTACCCTCCCCTAACACTCGATTCAAAGTGCAACTGCTTTGAGGTTTTCCTCTTGTTACACCTTTCAAACCTTTTACTGCCAATTTCCATTTCAGCGCTGAATGCCCTCATAGGTCCAAGTGCTTGGCCTTTGGCCTAAATTCTATATTCACCTCAACTCAACTCAACTCAAACAAGAATTAAAATAATTGCTTTTATAGATGCTCACTCCTTTATTCTGCTTTTAACACACACGGCTCTTTTACTGAAAGTAGAGTGAAGAATTTGTGCGTTGGTGTTACTGCGTTTAACATTGATAGAAAATGAAGGATTCCAGAAAGCTTTTCAGGCTTTTGTATAACAAAATATAGAAACATACGGATGACCAATGTTGTGTCTAAATTTACATGTCCGCGGGATTATTGTTAACCCATTTGAAGACACCTACTTCTGTCATAGTAACGAGAACCATCCTGAGAGATTTCTGCAACGTCACAGATAGCAGGAGACAATCTCTTAACATTCCACCCACACTTGCTTTTAAGCTGTTAAAGTTAATTCGATTTTATTCTGTAAAAATCAGTAAACCACCAAAATAGTACGCGGTTACTCAGTTACTCAAGTTTTGTGTAAGAGAATCCTGAAATTTCGGAATACTCGAACATCATCTTTTCATGTAGATCACTTTACAGCGTTAGATGGGCCATAGAGGTTCAGAACCTACAAAGACTCCGTTTTAGGATTCTTACGGGATCTGAATCCTTAAGGATGTAAATCAAGGCCAGGAATATCACACCTGGTGCTGCAAAAGGTAGAAGGTTTTTTGGAAACGGAAGGGTAGGGAGAATTTAGTTAGGAAAACTACGAAAAGGGAATGAAGTACTGCAACAGAGGTTACTGTTACAGATTAAAAAAAATTCAAAAAATCTTTAAAAAGGAACAAATTTACTGATACTTATTTGTAAATGTGATTTATTTAAGATACATATTCCTTTCAAGTCATATTAATACTCCCGTTTTCTTAAATATTTATTAAGAACTTAAGATATATTTTTTTAGTATGTGCATCTACGTATTTTGAAACTGTGCCACGGGGAGGGTTCCTTGATCATTGTTTTTAATAATGTAATATTTTGTAAAAAGTCCAAATTCATTTTTTGTAAACAGACCAGGTTAAAATTTTGTTAAAGGATCAAATTCATATTTTGTAAAAAGTCCAAATTCATGTTTTGTAAAAAAAACCAATTTCATATGATAATTATTTAAATCTGACATATTTTGTAAAAAGACCAATTTCACATCATAACGATTTAAATCTGACATATTTAGTAAAAAAGACCAATGTCATATAATGATTATTTAAATCTGACGTATTTTGTTAAGACCAAATTCATATTTTGTAAAAAGACCAAATTCATATTTTGTAAAGTCCAAATTCATGTTTTGTAAAAAGACCAATTTCATTTGATAATTATTTAAATCTGACATATTTTGTAAAAAGACCAATGTCACATCATAACGATTTAAATCTGACATATTTTGTAAAAACGACCAGTGTCATATAAATTATTTAAATCTGACGCATTTTGTTAAAAGACCAAATTCATATCAGAATTATTTAAATCTGACATAACCAATTGGTCATTACTGTTGCCATTTGCACTATTTATTTTATTCCTTTCGCGCAACTATTTTCTGGTGTTCATAGAAAACAAGAGTCAATTATTAATATTCTGTTCCCTTAGATGGAAGCTAAACTTGATTACACTAAAATAATGAAAAGCAGCGCCAATAAACTGTAGACATTCATTGCATGACTATTTTTATCTCAGTATAATATTAATTTCACATTCGACCTCGTTAAATAAACATTTTCATATTAATAAAAGCGAGGCATTAATATTCAACTTTGATGTAATACAGTTGTGGCAATAAACAGGTTCAGTGTGATTTGTGTTACGGTAAATAACCAGGTTATTAATAT
Organism: Macrobrachium nipponense; assembly: GCF_015104395.2. Classification (NCBI taxonomy): domain Eukaryota; kingdom Metazoa; phylum Arthropoda; class Malacostraca; order Decapoda; family Palaemonidae; genus Macrobrachium; species Macrobrachium nipponense. The sequence goes on along the minus strand of NC_061103.1, from coordinate 30,449,350 downwards.
TTGTATGAAAAATACAATATATTCCTCTATTAGTCCGGGGAAATTTATATGATTTTCTTTTCGAGTTATTCATGGATTCCAGTTCTGCGTTCAATTAACATGTTTTGAAAGAGGAACAATTATACAGCGATACTGTAATTTGGATACAATTCCTGCGCACATGAATAAACACACTAATATTATATAATAGATATATATATAGAATATATATATATATATAATATATATAGATATATACTTATATATTTAATATGTATATTTATATTATATATATCTATATATATATATATATTATATATATATATATATATATATATATATCTATATCTATATATATATTATATTGGTCTCGGAAGAGCCCCCTACTTAAGAGTTGGCCTGTCATGCCAGGGCCAGTGTTGCTGTTTCTGCTTCTTTTGGGTCCACTGGGGTGCATCTGCCCACTTCCCCCGAATCGAAGATAGCAACCTGTGCAGAATAGATCGGTGAATAAGATGTGTATAATGAAGAGTGGCAGATGCCTATAGTAGATTCACATCAACCGTGCATCCTGATGTCTAGGCCCGTCCCTTACGACGCTCCTGATTGGCTGTTGATAAGCCAATCACAGGGCTGGAAACTCTGTCTCTCTCGAGAGCTCACATAGGCAGGATGTACTTTTGAAGACGTATCCATCAGGAGAGGTGGAACACACATCAGGCCTATGTGAACTCTCGCGAGAGACTTAGATTGGCTTATCAATAGCCAATGAGGAGCGTCGTCAGGGAGGGGGCCTAGACATCAGATGCACGGTTGATGTGAATCTACTATAGTTCTTGTGATCATTATATAGTTGATGCAAAGTGGAAAATATAATTTTGTTTGATAGTGGTGGCATGAATGTAGTGCAGACAGGTGAGTTTACTAAGCAAGTGAAAATGTAACGTAACTAGAAAAACGATAGAAGTAGGACGAGATTTGTAGGAATCGAAAGGAAAGGAGTTTCTTTGGACACCAAAAACTTCCCTCTCTAAAATTCTGTAAATTAAGTAGACGTTTTTTTCTAAGATCCATTTATTTTCATTTTGGTCTTCTAACCTAATATTGATGTGAAATTTAAGTGTTCAGTGTTCTTTAAGTCAAGTAAAATAAAAGTAGTTTTTTGGTGTTAAGTTAGGGTCTCGTGTTTCTGTGTGATTCATCGCGATATGAAAATTGTAAGCAACACAATAATTAGTTTATTCTATACTTAAGAGAAACTGGGAGTAAAGGATTTTTAGTCAAATGGCAATAAGGTATTAAGTCTGTAGGACTCTCTGTTGCGTATTCTGGCGGTGTTTCAACTAAAATGCAAGTAGTATTTTAGTGCTGCCAAGAGGACACACTTTTCTCACACTGCATGCGATTTTTGCAACATTCATTGATGGAGGTTTCCTGGAACTCTTGACTGTGCCCTCTTCAAGAACAACGGGAAATTTTTCCTCACGTTTTTCATCTTAGCAGATCAAAGGAGTCAAATAGAAAAGAGAGAGAGAGAGAGCGAGAGAGAGAGAAAGAATTGAAAAAGACGATGTAGTACGTTCCTTTTCTTCCACCTCTCCTTCTCTCTTACTCCACTCTGCGAAGAGTGATTTTGGCCAAGATTGGAGTTGGTATTCGTGTCGTGAATATTTAAAGGATGACTGACATATCGCCGCGTCAGTAATCTCTCTCTCTCTCTCTCTCTCTCTCTCTCTCTCTCTCTCTCTCTCTCTCTCTCTCTCTCATTTCTACGTAATGTTTCGTACACTTGTTTTGATCCGGCGACATTTTCTACAGTGAAAATGAATCTTACTGTATAACTTTCCAAAGGTGATCAGTTGCATTCCAGATTATTGTGGTAACTCGCTTTTATTCCAAGGATCTAGATCTTTGTGGATCCCATTTGTTTTACTGTGCCTCCATTCGTATTCTTTCTTCCATCTGACCTTCCAACGTCTCTAACTATGGTTACACTTTTCAAACCTTCTTACAGCCAATTTTCCTTTCAGCACTGAGTGACATCGGTGGTCCCATATTTATTCTACTCTATTCTAGGTGGATCCCTGATCAATACAGATCATCTTTGACATGTACAGAAATTTTCAGGAAATCCTTCACGTTTTACATAATGTATTATGAGCATATTAGATTACAGTGCAAGAGCAGTTTCTCAAATATTCTCAAATGCCGATATTTTCTCTTTTCTGGCCGCTCAATTGCACAAATATATCGCCTGGAATTTACTGGAAAAAGACTGGAAATGGAAGATCTCTAACGTTGTCTAGACTTTACGTAATATTTTGTCGCCTTCACAATATGGATTTAGAAAAATACATTTCTCGGTATCAATTTGTGCGGTGAATTTGTCTTTATGGAAATACAATCTTTGATTTTAGGTGCATGGTACGTTCAGGTTATAATAATATCTAAAGGAGAAATGCATCTATTTGTTAAGGATTTTTAGTGCTTTGTTGGACGGTTATAGCTCTGTATACATTTTCTGGCTGCAAGAGGGAGGAATTGTTTGCTTAATGTTGTGGTTGCAAGATGGAGGAGCTGTTTCCTTTATGTTGTCTATTCTTGATTGTCATGATCATATTTCTGCGAAAAAGAAGCTTTAAAGACATGTCTTGATAAGTAACAGACACAGGCTTATAACGAATGAGAGGCCAAAAAGCTTGGCGGGATTCCTTTGCTATTTACAAAAACATAAAATGAAAAGATTGGAAAATTACTATGTTAGATCTTCACAAGGCTAATGATTTGACAAGATGGGCTAATTCCCTTGTTCTATGAGATTTGACTGCTAATGTGTAACTCATTAATAACTGATCAGCCTCATCATAATATCTAATGAATATTTATTTCTAATAACATTTCAGCAGCTGTTAGGACGAGTGTCTTTGTTTACGGGTGCATTTACATTCTTTCATTTAAGAAGCTGACTTCTAAGTACCATATTTGTGACCAGATGTCTGAACTCATCCATAGTGTGAGATATTGGGTCAAATTTGACATTAAGCTAGTTTGCGATTATGAATGTCAAGTATTTATTACAGGAGAGAGGTTTCCAGATATAATGGTTTATAGATTGCATTGTAATATAGCTGACCGGAAGAGTCCTCGTGTAATCTAGCTTAACGTTTATTGTAGAGGAGAGAGAGAGAGAGAGAGAGAGAGAGAGAGAGAGAGAGAGAGGGGGGTGAGGGGGGGGGGTTTGGTATGGGGGGGCCGACGTGTTGTGCCCTAGAACATCCCTTGACTGCAGTAGGCATTTCAGAGAGAATACGACGAGAATCTAATTCAATCAAAGGTCAAAGGGATTTTCTGAAAATATGTAAACGCCTAACATAAAACACAACTATGTAATATTGTTTGTCTGTATATCGGCCTGATTTGTACAGATACAGACATGTACACACTCCAACTTTAAAACAGGTTTCGTAAAGTACCAGTTTTATGCTTCTAAGTATGACCTGAATTCTTTACCTCATAATTTATCTTTATTATTAAATAGTTCCATGTAATTACTCATTGAACATGATCTGGGAAGAAAAAGGAGGGCATTTACAAAAATAAAAAACAAATTAAGCATTCGAATTTTGATGGGATACACCCGAGTGAGGAATTAGAAACCTTACAAAGGAATGATACAGGAAGCCATCCCTAGTAGTTACGAACATGTGTTTCGAATTTTGCCTGAATATCGGAATAAATCCTGTGTGATGTCGCAAGGATTTCGAGATATGACGACTACTGAAAGGTTTGGTAGAGAAGCTTATGGAAGGGATGCTCAAAGCTGAGAAAAAATATAGACGTTAACAATGGAAATCTTTTCAAACAAAGCGCCTGAGTAGAATATAGGAAAGTGATCCAAAAGTCAGTAAATAGAGGATTCTGGAAATGTACTAACCTATTTTATAATAACAATAAAAAAGTAATTCTTCTTCGCAAATGAAATTTATATTTCGAAAATAAGCAATTTCAACTAAAAAAAGGAACTACAAGTTCCTGCAGTCACATAACCAAAC
>NC_061103.1:30408240-30444819 GCF_015104395.2 Macrobrachium nipponense | reverse complement strand
GTTTGGTTATGTGACTGCAGGAACTTGTAGTTCCGGTTTTTTAGTTGATATTGTTTATCTTCGAAATATAAATTTCATTTGCGTAGAAGAATTACTTTTTGATTGTTATTACAAAATAGGTTTTCTTTACATTTCCATTTCCAGATTCCTCTATTTACTGTCTTTTGTTAACGTCTATATTTTTTCTCAGCTTTGAGCATCCCTTCCATAAGCTTCTCTACCAACCTTTCAGTAGTCGTCATATCTCGAAATCCTTGCGACATCACACAGGATTTATTTCGATATTCAGGCAAAATTCGAAACACATGTTCGTAACTACTAGGGATGGCTTCCTGTATCCATTCCTTTGTAGGTTTCTAATTCCTCACTTGTGTGTATCCCATCAAAATTCGTATGCTTAATTTGTTTTTAATTTTTGTAAATGCCCTCCTTTTTCTTCCCCGATCATGTTCAATGAGTAATTACATGGAACTATCTAATAATAAAATATAAATTATGAGGTAGAGAATTCAGGTCATACTTAGAAGCATAACACTGGTACTTTACGAAACCTGTTATAAAGTTGGAGTGTGTACATGTCTGTATCTGTACAAGTCAGGCCGATATACAGACAAACAACATTACATAGTTGAGTGTTATGTTATGTGTTTACATATTTTCAAAAACCCCTTTGACCTTTGATTGAATTAGATTCTCGTCTGTAGGACGCCAAGAGATTCGTAATCCATTTTGACGTTCAGTGCTGCCATCCATCCCGAGAAACGTTTCAGACGCCTGACGATTTCCCTGTGATGAAAAAGACATCTATCACGTTTCCCTGAAGGCAGAAGGGTAGTTTGGAGAGAGGAATGGCGGAAGCTGACCCTGTTCCATCATCCTCCTCCATCTTCCTCTTTCTCTTTTCACAGAGTTTGTTTTTGTGGGCGTTCAGTTCAGGTGGGTGTCGGCATTTGAGGGAAATAGCCGCGATTAATTCATTTGAGGAAAAGGATCTGTGAATATCCGGCGTCATTTTTCACACGGGTCTCTGTGGGGATCCTCGCAATCCGTTTGATTAAATTACCCGGCGGGATATTCATCGTTTCTCCCCGTGGGAGGGGTGGGGGAATCGTGTAATCTCTGATTTACTTTTCCTGTTTCTTCTGATTCTTTGTTCAGTCGTTCGGTTATGTGACTGTAGGGATAAAAAAATATCTTTTTTTTTTTTCCTTCTTGGTTTATGTTTGTTTGAAAGAGGAGAGCATGAAAAAATAAACATATCAAACGAATATGAAACCTTCCAATGGAAAGTTATAAGTAGTCTTCAAGAGTAGTGATGAACAAAATTTTTTTTTAATTTTAACTCAGAGATATGAAATCCTAACTAGTATTGAGATAAATGCCAAGCAATGAAGAGCTTGACAGCGAAACAAATATAAAGAGAGGATGCTTCAAGCTAAGACATAATAAACTTTAAAATCATGAATAACTTTAGCCCAATAAAAACAAAAAGAAAGTCCGATTAAAATATGAGGCAAACTAGTTGAACGATCAAATACAAGATTCTAGATAGGTTCGTACAAAGTAAGAACATATTTTTGAAATATATAAAAAAATTACAAAGCGATTCAAATCACACAACAAGAGTATAAATAGACCCATCAAATCCTTCTTTTCAGAGGAACTATATTTTGCCATAATAAGTGATCTAAATTGAAAATAGGCTCTTCCAGTTAAAGCAGTTACCTTTTCCATAAAATTAACAAATAATCAGGAGAAACAGGAAAAGTAAATCAGAGATTTACACGGATTCCCCCAGGGGGAGAAACGATGTATATCCCGCCGGGTAATGTAGTCAAACGGATTGCGAGGACCCCCACAGAGACCCGTGTGAAAAATGACGCCGGATATTCACAGATCCTTTTCCTCAAATGAATTAATCGCGGCTATTTCCCTCAAATGCCGACACCCACCTGAACTGAACGCCCACAAAAACAAACTCTGTGAAAAGAGAAAGAGGAAGATGGAGGAGGATGATGGAACAGGGTCAGCTTCCGCCATTCCTCTCTCCAAACTATCCCTTCTGCCTTCATGGAAACATGACAGATGTCTTTTTCATCACAAGGAAATCGTCAGGCGTCTGAACGTTTCACGGGATAGATGGCAGCACCGAGCGTCAAAATGGATGAAAAATCTCTTTGCGTCCTACAGACACGACTCTTAATTCATTCTAAAGGTCAAATCTGTCTCCTGAAAATATGAAACACTACATAACATGCGCAGCAATTTTTATTGTCTTGCCGCATAGCTAACTACCATGAACAGATAGAGGCAAAAACACAAACCATAAAACACATTTCCTAGACTAACAATGTCATACTTGTAAGTGTCATTTGAATTTTCTACCTCAAACGTTAAAAAAAACTCTACATAGTTTTTTCATACTACGGTTAGATGAGCCTGCCTTCATTCACAACAAACAATTGCTACTGTGCAAAGATTTGTAACTGTAGCTCAGGATTTCATACACGCTGCCATATGGATTGTAAACGTGACAATGAAGAACCTTTGCATAAGAAAATGAAGAACCTTTCTATACAAGTATTGAATACTATTAACGTATCTGATTCCTTCAATTGCAACCCAAAGAGCGATGACATAAGATATGTATGAATTTGATGAAGTAAATCGTTCGTGTTTGTTGTGTTAAATGGTTAGTACAAGCAGAGACTCTACCTGTTTTATCGATCTGTTCTAAACACTCCAATCTTTCAGCTTCTCCAGTTCATACATGAATGAACGAGTGAATGAAAGGAATTTGGGGGGCCATATAGTAAACAAATAATGATCTCAACAAATATTTCAGTCATCACACTTTTTCTACACCAAATCCTCTTTTGTTTTTTTTTTGTCTCTCTCTCTCTCTTTCCATACCATACAACTTTTCCCCTACTGAAAGGGTGACGTCAGAAGGGTACCGTCTTCTTTCCTGGGCAGCTCTGTCATTGGAATTGAAAATGCTAACCCAATGCCTGCCCTTTTCTTAACTCCCAGCTGACCTCTCTAACCCTACTACCCATCCACAATTTTGTGAAGGCATAACTGGGGCAAATCAGTCACGACAAGACTAACACACACACACACTCTCTCTCTCTCCATATTTTATATATACTATATATATATATATATATATATATATATATATATATATATATATATATATAATTATCAGATAACGTAATTTTTCAGTTTTTAGTCAACCTTGTGATTTTGTTAACATTTAATATTAAGACATTTAGTATTTAAGTATTTATTTTTAAGGAAATTTGTATTGTATATATTACGAAATTTAGTTTTAGTGTGGTGATTTTGCGCCTCCTCCCCGCTCGTTAAAATTTTTGAATTGCCCTTTTAACTCTTATCTTTTTGTTTACGTTTGGGTACGTGACTGGAGCCCTCGGTGAAGGAGGTGAGAAGAGACACAGCGAGTGTTTGGGCGGACAGTTCGGGCTATCTACAGAGGCTGGTCCTTTTTTTGCTCTGCAGCTGCCGCTCTTAATATATTTTATCGACGCTTTTGGGAGTACTTTGAGCCGCCCTTCGCAGGTACACATCTGGCCACCTGCGGTGTTGTGTACGCTGTACTTTGAGTGCTGTCCTTCGCAGGTACGCTTCTGGCCACCTGCGGTGTTGCGTCCTGCTTGTATTGCAGGTGATTTGTGCCACCTGCGGACTTATCTCACTGCCACCTTAGTGGAAGAGTCTTCCTGAGGTGTTAGAAGCATTTGCTTTTTCCAGGACGCCTTGGTTATTGCAGCTGTGGGGGCCTTGATGCCCGTCAGAAGTCAAGTAGGGAGACAGATCCCAGGTAAGCGTTCCTTTTTGTATGGTCGTGCAGGACCTCTCGACTCCTCCTTCCTGGTGCTTCTGTACTCCCCTGTCAGCAGAGTTCTGAAATTATTTGGATCACGGCCTACTGTAAGGCAAGACCTTTATTATTAGTCCTGGATCACGGACTCCCCTTCTGAGTGTGAGGAGATATTTTTTTGTTGTTATTATTATTTTTATATATAGTTCTCTTATAATGAACTGTTGAGACAGTTGGGATTTGCCCTTTTGTTTGTTTGATTACAATTATAAATTGTTATGATATTAACAGCCTCGTGGCTTTTATATTTGTTTATATAATAAATTTAGATTATAAACATAGGTAGGAGGTTAAGTGTTTTCTCCCTGTTACTCTTCGCCTTCCTTCCCATCCTATTTAGTTATAGGTATATATTGGTTATTTTATTAATTTTTGATCTGGCCAGTTATATTGTATATTTTGATGTATTTGCATTCATGTGTTTCTCTCTATTATCTCTGTTTAGGGCTTAGTTTTTAGGTAGTTGGAATCCTAAGGGATTATTTAAGGGCTAGAGTTTGTCCTTGGCAGTCACAAGGTTGACTTTGATTATTTTTCTTTGTTAATAAATATTGTTGAGTTTTCCTGAGTGTTTTCGTCTCCATTGACCATCTTTTGCTGGATACTCTGTAACAACACTGAGTATACATCCTTTAGTGTAGACAAACCTGCACCACGGCCCAACAAGGGTCGTAACAATTGGCGACCGTGACAGGACTGATGTACTCAGGGGTATCTGGTATTTTGGTCTGTGGAGCGACACTTGGGTGATCTCTTCAATATTTATTTTGTAGTATTGCCTTTCTCCCTGAGTTATTAATTTTTGGCCAAGATGGAAGAGTTTAACTTTGACCAGCTGAATTTTTGGGGTGGGGGTGCTGACTGCCTAAAGTACTTGCCTGTTTTAAATAGGAAACATTTAGTTGCTTGTGCACAGTGGTTGGGTGTTCCGCTGAAGTCGGCGGGCACTAAGAGAGATATATTGGAGGCTGTGAAGGGTAAGATTGCCCAGGATTTAGCTGAGGCCGAACATTTGGTGAGTGAAAGTGAAGTAGATAGTGATGGTGAAGATAGTATTAATGATGGTTTGGAAGAGGATAGGTTGAGCATAAGAGCTGGTTTGACTTTATTCGAGGATCCTCCTCGTACAGGTATTATTTATGAAGGTCCCTCGAATATACCTAAGGTTAATGTGTCTAATAACCCATTTTTGCCCCCCCTTAATTCTTTGCCAGTTGAACCCCTGGATTCTGTTCATACTTCGGGTGAATCTAAGGAGGAGGTAGAATATAAATTAATTTGTAAACGAATTGAATTAAAGAAAATAGAATTTGAGGAGAACGAGCGGGTAAGGCGTCACGAGTTAGAGATGGTGAAGTTGAATATAGAGATGGCTAGGTTACAGGGAGCCAATTTAGTCAGTTCCCCTAAAGGTATGTTTCAGGAACGGTTTAATTTAGGTGCAGCGCTAAAGTTGGTGCCAGTCTTTGATGAAAACAATGTCCCTGAATTTTTCAAAGCCTTTGAGCGTGTTGCCGCCCGGTTGTCTTGGCCCTCCGAAATGTGGACTGTTTTAAAATACAATGTAGTGGCTGGTGGGCAAGGCTATCCGGGTGTACAATGCCTTGGAGGAGGGAATTGCCAGGGACTATCATAAGGTCAAAGCGCTGGTATTAAAATCCTATGATCTGGTTCCCGAGGCCTATCGCCTCAAATTTAGGAATTATAATAAACATCCTTCACAGTCTTATGTAGAATTCGCTCGGGTCAAGGAGGAACAATTTGACGACTGGCTGAAAAGCCGACAAGTGGTGTCTTTTGCAGCGTTGCGGGAATTGTTGCTCCTTGAAGAGTTCAAAAAGGCATGTAGCAAGAGTTGAGGGTCCATCTTGAGGAGGTCAAAGCTATGAAGTTGAGTAGTGCCGCTCAGTTGGCAGATGAATATGTGTTGACCCATCGCTCTGGCAATGGTAACTTTGGGTACAGGGTTTTAAATGATCCCTCTTCCCGTGCCCACAGTAGTGGAAGGAGGGGAGAACCACCTTCGTTGACTCCTAATATTCCCAAGATTAATAATGCTAATTCTTTTTCAGATGGTAGGAATGTTGGTAGAGTCTCAGGAGGGTCTCCTCCCCCTCGTGTCTTTGTTAACAGAGGTACATCTAATTCCGGCAATAATCAAAGGTACAATAATAATAATGGTAACAGAAGTACTGGACGTAGAGTAACCTGTTTTTGGTGTGACAAGCCAGGTCATTTCCAGAACCAGTGCAATGCCCGTAGACGATATCTTGAGAGAAACGGCCAAAATCCTGTTTCATTCATTTCTGACAGGTCCAGTTCTTGTGATAATCAAATGGAAAAATCTGTAGTTAGTAGTAAGGTAGATAATAGTAGTAGTGACACTTCTAATAAAAAACAGTTGTGACTCAATTTTGACAAATATGTATGGCCAGGTAAAATTGTTCTTGGATCTAAGATTATCAAAGTAAAGTTCTTGAGGGACACTGGTTCAGCTCGGTCTCTTGTGTTGAGGGATACCTTAAAAGGTTGTAAAGAGTATTCAGGGAATTATGTTGTTCTGGGAGGGTTCCCGAACACTGTTGTTTCTGCTCCGTTTGGTGGATGTCAGGTTGTCTTTTCCTGGATGTGATAAGGTTACCGAGTTGGCCGTGTTGATAATCTCCCCATTCCTGGGATTGACGGTATTTTGGGCAATGATATGGTCAATAGTGAGGGTCAGGAATTATTTCCCATATTGTCCATTAATGCATGTCCCATAGCTGTAACAACCCGTGCCGCAGCAAGAGCTGCTGATCTACTTGATGCTGATAATGATTTACCTGCTTAGTAGTTTAGAAGTAGATGTAGAAAGCCCGGGTCAGTAGATAGTGGTAGTAATAGTATTATTATTAATGATTTGAAACCTGATTGGGACAGATTGGCTTTTATTGAAGCCCAGAAAAAAGAATTTGACTTTGAATTGGGAGACATTAATGATTTGACTAAACCTCGGTTTGGTATAACCAAGGGTCTACTTTACAGGTTTAGTCGTCCTTCGACAGATGATCTGAGCAAGACTTCTCAGATTGCACAAATTGTGGTTCCGTCCCAGTTCCGTGAATCGGTAATGAATCTTGCTCACAACAATTTTCTTTCAGGCCATTTTGGGGTATGGAAAACTTTCCAAAAATTAGCAAGGTATTTTTGGTGGCCTGGGATGAAATCTTCTGTGAAGCATTATGTGAAGGAATGTGAGGTATGTCAGGTTATGGGAAAACCAAATCAAATAATTCCCAAAGCTCCTTTACATCCTATTCCTGCCATTGGTGAACCATTCTCGGAATTGGTGATAGATGTCGTTGGTCCTTTACCTAAAACCAAGTCTGGTTATGTTTATTTATTAACTATTATGGATAGAGCCTCTAGATTTCCCGAAGCATTCCCTATGAGACGTATTACATCTAAAGTTTTGAAAAATTAATGGATTTCTTTTCCAGGTATGGTCTCCCTCGTGTTATTCAGACAGATTGTGGTACAAATTTCACGAGTAAGGTATTTAGAGGTAAATGTGCTGAACTGGCCATTCAGCACATTACCAGCGTACCTTATCACCGGAGAGTCAAGGTGTGGTGGAGAGGTTTCACCAGACCCTTAAATCCATTTTGAAAAAACTTTGTTCGAACAAGGTAGTGAGTGGGATAAAAGCACTTCCCTTTGCCCTCTTTGCTCTTAGGAATCATCCAAATTCTTCCACTGGTGTAGCTCCCTTCGAATTGGTATTCGGTCATAAAGTTCGTGGTCCTCTAGAATTTTTTTAGCGAAGTGCTACAGTCCGGTCGAAGGGGAGAGGTTAAAGTTGGAGAATTTGTAGAGGATTTGAAAAAGAGGTTGTTCAGTGCTTGGAATTTTGCACGGGAAAATCTGAGTTATTCGCAAGCTGTGATGAAGGATAATTTTGACAGAAAAGCTAAAGCTCGTTCTTTTGAACCTGGAGAATTGGTTTTGGTTTTGAGTATGGACCCAGACAATTTTCTTGAACCAAGGTATAAGGGTCCCTGGAAGGTATTGAGGAAGTTGTCCGAGGTCAATTATGAAATTGAAGCTCCAGGCTCAAGTAGAAAGTGTAGAATTTATCATATAAACAGACTGAAGCCATATCATTGTAAAAGTGTTGATCCTTTAGCAATTGTGTATGACCGATATCGGTAGTAGTAGATGTTCCTCCTGAAGAATCTGATGACTTATTGTATCAAGTTCCTTCCGATGCTTTGTTTGAAAATTTGCAAAATTTAGGAATCTTGCAGGAAGGTTTGGAACATTTGGATGTTAATCAAAGAAAAGATGTACTTAATTTAATTTATTCCTTTACAGATTTATTTCAGGATTCTCCAGGTGAAACTAATCTTCTTCAGCATGATGTTGATGTGGGAAGTGCTCCTCCTGTTAAGCAAAGTCCTTATCGGTTGAATCCCGTGAAAGGGATATAGTCAGTAAGGAGATTGATTATATGTTGGAGCACGACCTCATCAGCCTTCTGTTAGTCCCTGGAGTTCTCCTATAGTTCTTGTTAAAAAGGCAGACGGTAAGTTCCGCATGTGTGTGGACTATAGGAAAGTAAACGTCCATACAAAGAATGATTCTTTTCCTTTGCCTCGTATTGATGATTGCCTCGACCAGATAGGATCTGCTAATTTTATTACAAAGTTGGATTTACTGAAAGGCTATTGGCAGGTTCCGTTATCTGATCGAGCCCGTGAAATCTCTGCATTTGTCACTCCCTTTGGTTTGTATGAATGCAAGGTTATGCCATTCGGGATGAAAAATGCAGCATGCACTTTTCAGAGACTGATGAATAGGGTTATTTGTGGTTTAGAAGGAACAGAGATTTATATTGATGATTTGGTAGTGTATAGCAATGACTGGCATACGCATTTGGTAAGGTTGCGTAAAGTATTTGAGGCTCTTAGGTCTGCTGGTTTTGTTATAAATTTAGCCAAGTGTGAATTTGGTAAGACTAAGGTTTGTTATTTGGTCACGAGGTTGGTTTGGGTCAGGTGGCTCCGAAACAAGCTAACCTCGAGGCTATTATTAATTTGAAAAGCCCAAGTAATGTCAGAGAGGTGAGAAGGGTTCTAGGTATGATTGGCTACTACAGAAAGTACGTTAGAAATTTCTCAGACCTTGCTCATCCTCTTACAAAACTCCTAGAAAAGGGTCAGATATTCTTTTGGTCGCAGCAATGTGAGGAAGCTTTTAATAAGCTTAAATCTGTGTTGTTGACTAACCCCATATTAATTTCCCCAGATTTTCAAAGACCATTTATCATTGCTGTGGATGCCAGTGATGTAGGAATTGGTGGTGTCCTCTTTCAAAGGAATGAGGAAGGTGAAGTTCACCCAGTATCTTATTTCAGTCGTAAGTTATTGGCGGCAGAAAGAAGATACTCAACGATTGAAAAAGAAGCCCTTGCTTTGGTCCGCACCCTTATGCACTTTAAACCCACCCTATGTAACCTAATTTTTTCTTATTCCATAGAAAGGTCTTGGACTGACTCATAACCCACTGGTTTTTATTGAACGGATGAAAGGAGCCAACCAGAGTATCTTGCGCTGGGCTCTCTCTGTTCAAGAATTTAAATTGGTGATAAAGCACATTAAGGGTTCCGAAAATAAGATTCCTGATGCCCTTTCCCGAAATTGATTAGTTTGCCTTCTCTCTCGTACGTCACCCTGCTCGTTTCTCCAATAGGTTATATGAAAAAAATTATTTTTTGAATATAGTATGGTTTCAATGTTCCTGCAAGTTTTATAGGTTTGAATTTAGTAGGTTTATTTGTTAATACCTGTTTATTTTTATTATACGGTTTGGCGACTGCCAGTTGTTGAGGTTTGTATAAATTTTATACACTCTTAATATTTTATGATATGCCCTTGGTTCCTAGCCAATTATTGATTTGTCACAATATACTTTGGACTTTGAATTGATGATTATATATATAAGTTATATATGACTTTTTGGACTATATTGTTTGTGTATTGTAGGTTAAGGTGTAGGCCTGTGTGTGCCTGTAAGTTTATTTAGGTAAAGTTAAGTAGGTTGGTTTCCTTAGACTTGGGGATTTGTGACTTTTATGATCCTGTTTAAACTATGGGTATTGTTATGTCATGTCTGTCCTTTGCCATGCCTTGTCTTTGGGTTCAGAGTATGGTAATATCACTTGATCTTTAAAATAATGGTAAGCTATATAAAGCTTTTGGTTTGCATTCCCCAATGGTATTTTCTGTTGATGTAATATAATTTGGTTTCAGATTTGTTGCTCTATTATTGTATGTTTGCCTGTTGTAGATTGTCTTTATTCTTTCCTTACAGGTTTGTTAGTACTACATTTATAAAAAAAAATTTTCTGGCTTAAATTTTTTTTCTTCGGGGAGGAAGGTATCAGATGTTAACGTAATTTTTCAGTTTTTAGTCAACCTTGTGATTTTGTTAACATTTAATATTAAGACATTTAGTATTTAAGTATTTATTTTTAAGGAAATTTGTATTGTATATATTACGAAAGTTAAGTTTTAGTGTGGTGATTTTGCGCCTCCTCCCCGCTCGTTAAAATTTTTGAATTGCCCTTTTAACTCTTATCTTTTTGTTTACGTTTGGGTACGTGACTGGAGCCCTCGGTGAAGGAGGTGAGAAGAGACAGAGCGAGTGTTTGGGCAGACAGTTCGGGCTATCTACAGAGGCTGTCCTTTTTTTTGCTCTGCAGCTGCCGCTCTTAATATATTTTATCGACGCTTTTGGGAGTACTTTGAGCCGCCCTTCGCAGGTACACATCTGGCCACCTGCGGTGTTGTGTACGCTGTACTTTGAGTGCTGTCCTTCGCAGGTACGCTTCTGGCCACCTGCGGTGTTGCGTCCTGCTTGTATTGCAGGTGATTTGTGCCACCTGCGGACTTATCTCACTGCCACCTCAGTGGAAGAGTTTTCCTGAGGTGTTAGAAGCATTTGCTTTTCAGGACGCCTTGGTTATTGCAGCTGTGGGGGCCTTGATGCCCGTCAGAAGTCAAGTAGGGAGACAGATCCCAGGTAAGCGTTCCTTTTTGTATGGTCGTGCAGGACCTCTCGACTCCTCCTTCCTGGTGCTTCTGTACTCCCCTGTCAGCAGAGTTCTGAAATTATTTGGATCACGGCCTACTGTAAGGCAAGACCTTTATTATTAGTCCTGGATCACGGACTCCCCTTCTGAGTGTGAGGAGATATTTTTTGTTGTTGTTGTTATTATTATTTTTATATATAGTCTCTTATAATGAACTGTTGAGACAGTTGGGATTTGCCCTTTTGTTTGTTTGATTACAATTATAAATTGTAATGATATTAACAGCCTCGTGGCTTTTATATTTGTTTATATAATAAATTTAGATTATAAACATAGGTAGGAGGTTAAGTGTTTTCTCCCTGTTACTCTTCGCCTTCCTTCTCATGCTATTTAGTTATAGGTATATATTGGTTATTTTATTAATTTTTGATCTGGCCAGTTATATTGTATATTTTGATGTATTTGCATTCATGTGTTTCTCTCTATTATCTCTGTTTAGGGCTTAGTTTTTAGTAGTTAGGAATCCTAAGGGATTATTTAAGGGCTAGAGTTTGTCCTTGGCAGTCACAAGGTTGACTTTGATTATTTTTCTTTGTTAATAAATATTGTTGAGTTTTCCTGAGTGTTTTCGTCTCCATTGACCATCTTTTGCTGGATACTCTGTAACAACACTGAGTATACATCCTTTAGTGTAGACAAACCTCACCACGGCCCAACAAGGGTCGTAACAATATATATATATACACATATATATAGAGCCTTTTATTGAAGACACTTCGGTGTATTTCAGCACAAGTATTCTGACAGTGTTAAACATTTCTAATTCCAAACTAAATTCCTTTTGGAGTTTCTGTGAAACCTGGAATGTCTTACTTAGAAAAGACCTTCTTTAAATCTTCCCTTCTTAAAGATCAAAGGAGACGAATGGAATGCTACTACTCGAGAGGATATGTGTGTGTTTTGTGTGTTAAGCAAAACGATACTTGTTCTTTTTCGCTAAGAATAAAAAAAATAATCTTGACTTGACTCAAGCGAGAGGCTCTTTCCTATATCGCTTTTTCTCTCTCTCTCTTACTATTCCCCCTTCCCCTCTCATCCTTCTTCTTCTTTTCAGGACAGGATACGACGGTATAGTTTTGGCCAAGATTGGAGATGGTATTCGTGTTATGAATATTTAAGGGAAGACTGACAGTGGGGCGTCAATAGCATTTTATCTTCCTCTCTTCTCATTTTGCCATACACACACAAACAATATATATACATATACATATATATATCTATATATATATATATATATTATCTATATATATTGTGACGTTTATAGAACGCCTCGCCTTCCCAGCAGTTTTTTTAAATTGTATTTATAAAAGCAGCAGCCATGCCTTCTCCTAAAGCAACTGATGTTGGGAGAGAGCATGTCGTAGTAGGCCAGACAGACATTTCCGGTCTGACGGAAGCTTAGGGTAAGAGAGGCAAGTCACAAGAGTAGCTAGGCTTCGAGATGGATCTTAGGGAACCCTACAATAAGACCTCTTTTTCCTTCCCAATTTGCTGGCTGTTGTGATCACTTTTCAGGCAGTGCCCGAGGCGGTATTTGGAAGCCCCGTGATACCAAGACAATCAGGATCTTCCTCAGTCGACTGCAGTCTGTGACCCCGGACGGATGTCCAGCCGGCCAGCCTCCCACACTTAAGCCTATCGGCTCGGCGTACTGGCGGGCACGAACCCCAGACCTGAACAAAGTCAGGCTGCATTCTTCCACAACGATACATTGAATATTGCATCCAGGTACGTCTTAAAGTGTAAACTCCAACCCAGCACCTTTTACTACCATACGACTCTTGCTAATTTCATTTTCAAGTCTCATTTTTATCCCTTCTACATCAAAAGCCCTTTGTCCTCATCGGGCCACGTGCTCCCCTTTGTGCCTTGATAAAGACTAAGCCTTCAGTGCATACCTCAGTGGAACATTAGAGTTCCTTTCCCCAGTGCTAGAGAACCAATTACCCTTAATCAATGCAAGAAGTCATTTTTTCTTTTATCTTGTGTACCTGGATCCCTTTTTCCAGATTCCCTGAGTCACGTAATGAAGTCTGTCTGCCCGCAAGTATTGCATTCCCGCAAGTTTATGAAACCAGCTTTATCAATTCCATTTTGAGCCATCTAATATCCATTTGTGAGAGATTATATGTCCCAATGTGTGGACGCTGCATTTACTTTTCTCCAGGCCAGTAGTCGAGCCTTTTGTAAATAAATAGCTGTAAAGTAACTAGCTGAGTTTTCTGGCGACCTATTCCTCTAGATTAAATATTCATTATAACCAGTTTTACGGTAAGTTCAATTAATTTCATCTTATCCTCCCTCCATTATTTCTGGTTTCACGTATCGAGCCCTCTCTCAAGGCCGGGCTCATACATAAAAAAAAAAAATAAAAAAAAAATATCTATATATTATATGATATATATATATTATATGTATAAATTATATATATATATATATATTATTATATAGGATATGTGTTTATATAATAATTATATATATATATATGTGTATATATATATATATATATATATATATATATATATATACACACAAGAGTACGGAATCAACTCAAGTTGAAAGGCATATAGATCAAGTGTGTTGTAACATACATTGCCAGATATATTTGAATTACAAAGATTAAAAGCTGAACTCTCTCTCTCTCTCTCTCTCTCTCTCAACAAGACGGTGTCTGTTAAAATGTACAACAGACAAGACAGCCAAAATCCCTCCCTCCAGTCTGAGAGAGCGCGACCACTCAATAAATGACAACGCTACTTCGAATACCAAAATCTTAATTTGGTGTCCTGATCAAATGAAATGGTTATTGACGTACTTAAATAACAGAAAATGCCACCCGCTGTTTATGTGGAACTACTTGGGAGAGAGAGAGAGAGAGAGAGAGAGAGAGAGAGAGAGACGAGAGAGAGAGAGGGAGAGAGAGAGAGAGAGAGAGAAGAAGTCTACAACTTCCATGTAAGAAAGATTTTGATTTACCGACTGAATTAAACTGGCGGATGTGTGGAAGACACCTAACCCTCAAAAAAAAAAAAATAAAATAAAACCGTATCAAGGAATGCATGATAAAATTACAAACAAACATAAATCAGCAAGATGTGAGTTTGCTTTAATAATAATCAGACCCAGCCACATCAACGACAGAAATCTTTTTGCTCATGAAATACGTAATAAGAAAGTTAGTATTAAGAAACTTGAAAAAAAAATCACCTTTCATTTAAATTGCATAAGAGGAAACAAAACCAATAAGCCATTTACACATCCAAATTGCACAAAAATAAAAATAAATAATCGAGGATAAGATACTGAAAGCACCCATCGTAGCAGAAAAGCCTAACAGGAAAATGTTATACCAAACTCTATCGCACCTATTTCCAAAGCCATATATCCTGACTGTAAAATCAGAGGTGGTAAAGCACTGTCCACTTCTTGTTTACACAGCTACTGGCCCTGTTCTTGCATTGGAAGAAACACGCGGCAATGGAGAGTAATCTAGCAAATATCTTAAGCTGTCCAACGGTGCAGAAAAATCTTTTTCCCTCTCTCTCTCTACAAAAAATTAAATTAAACTAAAATAAAAACAATACAGAAAGCAGTCGTAACAACTTTATGTATTGCAGAATATCTTGAACAATTCTGTGTTCTAAAGAGGCCTTCATTCTCTCTCTCTCTCTCTCTCTCTCTCTCTCTCTCTCCATGACGCCTTAAACCCCAAATGAAGCTGCCTTAACCCGAAGATGCTCCGAAGAGATACACTATCGCCATTCCGCTTTGATGCTTAAGGTCTCAGCCGACTCATAATGTTGAAGAGAACGCAACCGCACTTTTTCCTTCCTCTGCATTATTATGCTGCCTTAGACGTCTAAATACCGCAGAAATGCCTTCACTTGCTTCTCTGGCGCTTTTGATAGAAGTAAAAAATATCTTTCTTATTCAGATATATTTATCACAGAGGTGCTTTCACACACAGTTCGACCGTAATTCCTCGCTGAAGGAAAAAGTCTATTGTGGAGATTTTCGTATTGCGTATTCCACTACTTCTAGCCTGTAAGTGAACCATCCTAATTTTATATTCTTTGGCGATGTTTATCTGAATATTTAGAGTTCCTGGAAATTCCAGCTGTGTATCGTAGCATCATTACCTTCTATAACGCATTCGAAATTGTGTAAAGTTTATGACGAAACCTACGTTATAGTTTTATATTTACGTAGACTCGCGAGTGACTGGTCTGGTGTCTGCTTTCGATAAAGGGTCTCGGATATCTCCTTTGTTGTTTAACATGTTCGTGGATGGCGTGATGAGCAAAGTGATTATGGAAATGGCACTTAACAGTGTCTCCGTGCCGCGAGGAAAAACGTCACAAGCTGAACTGGAGATAGTGATGACAGACAGTACAGAAAGACGAAAGTCTGTTTTAGGAGCAGAAAGTTTATTTGGTGTTGGCGCGAGTGAAGAAATGTGAGAAAGGACGACGAAGCAGTTATGCTGAGGTATAATACTGAAATGGCTGCTTGAATCTTATAGGACTCGAGAAATATCGTAGCTGCTATTTACAGGATGAGAGAAAAGGGAACCATAAAACAGATAGAGCTCAGAAAGTAGAAGTTGTTTTACAAAGGTTCGGGATATAAAAGAAATCTTTGGAAACAAAAATCGTTATTGATGAAAAGGATGTTAAGCATCTACCTTTTATGGATACAATGTATGTGCTGAATGTGAATAAAAAAAAAAAGTGAAAAAACGTCAAGATAAATTACATATATCGTGCAAAAGAGAGAGAGAGAGAGAGAGAGAGAGAGAGAGAGCGAGAGAGAGAGAGAGAGAGAGAGAGAGAGAGAGGAGATGAGAAGTCTTTTATGATGGTTTGGTCACGTTGGAAGAATGGAAAACGACAAGTTGATGAAACTGATAAAGAATAATTAGGAAACTTGAGAGAGAGAGAGAGAGAGAGAGAGAGAGAGAGAGAGAGAGAGAGAGAGAGAGAGAGAGTCTGGACGGAGTGGTAGGCAGTAGAGACGCAAATGAAGTGGGAATTGGGGGTGTAAAGACAAGACCTAAGAGGAGGGGATAGGACCACATTGACCTAAATGAATGAAAGTAGTCCGAACAAAAAATGGACGCCCTTAACCCTTTCCGGTCTTGGGGCTTCTGGGAGAAGCCAGCCATCCCTCTCATAGTAGGTATCGAGGGCTTCTGACAGAAGCCCACCCCAACACCGTGCATATCTTTGTAATAACTCAATATAGCGTCCCCAAAATTGATCCAATCCATAGTCTGTTTTTCTCTACTTGCCGCGTATAAATTAAAGAAAATCTTTTCCCCACCAATCAATCCACAATGTGGCCCCGAAAATAATATTTAAAACTACGCCAAACTCGGCTGTTTCTGCGAGATCACCTCATTTCGCCCGCGAGTTTCCCAGTTGAAAGTCGCCTCTCGCTACTTCTAACGGGCTTCATTTCCTCATGTGTTTGGAACACTGTCACCAAGTCGCCCGACATCCCTAAAATTTGACAGAGTAATTAGTGCTCTTCCCTCAGATCCGATATATAATTTTTTCTGTCTCTGACGAACAATATTTTTACTGCAATCCATATTTCTAAAAAGTATAATATAAAAAAATTCAGTCGGCATACAATAGGTAGCTGCGTTCAATCTCTTGATGAAATCGAAACCATTTCCTCTCCGTACATCAGAATGATGCCGATCAGTAAATTACCAATAAATCATTTGTAATTTTCCAGACATAAATCCTTTATCAAACTCTTATATATATAGTAATGTTATTCAATGTAAAACGAAAATGCAGAAAACTGCAAGTTCACTGAGAGAACAATAAAATATAAATTTGAAACAAACCCAATGATATGGCAACGATTGTAATGGTCCAGGCATATTTACAACCAGTGTGCGAACCTCTCTTTGCCTTGCATATAATGCCTACCCCGCTGACCCGGCCAAGCTTTTGTTAGTGAATTTGGGAGATAGAGAGAGGCAAGGTCCTTTAAACAGAGGTTCGACCCGTCCGGACCGGAGAGGGTTAATAACCACTAAAGGAAAGACTGTAAGCAAGTTACAAATGAGTGACAGTATGCGAGAGGCAGGTGCTTCGGGAAGTTTTCCGCACAAGGGAATCACCCATCAACCAGCAGTTAAAGGATATTCAATGCAGCATTCATTGCCGTGTTATCTTTACAGGGGCCCTCGCGTAAGAGGCTAATTAGTGAAAACAAACATTCCCTTCCCTATTGCCATCATTATACGAAGACAAAACCTCCAATACAGTGTAATAATGACAACAATGAAAGCTACTATGACCTCATTCCTCCGTCATTTCATGACCCCTTAAGGCGCGACGCCGACCCACGAAGGAAAGGCCAAGACAACGAATAAACGTTAACAAACGAAGCGCCATGATAGAAAATCAACTAAAGAGCCTCGGCCGTGGTCAAACGAGGCGCCGGGTCATAAAAGGGGTGGGGTCGTGAAAAGGTCATTCGCGCTTCGTTATGGCTGGCCGCCCCTCCCTCCCTCCCTCCCTCCGTCCGTCCGCGCCGAGGTCTGTCTCTCTCTCTTTGGGCTAACTATTAAATGTTCTCTCCATCTGTTAACGCTGAGCGATCTGGGCTTCGGAGGTCGTTTCGCTGCCTCCGTTGAAATGGGATGACGAATGGATGGACTGGTACTATTAGAAGCCAGGTCTCCCCCGCCCCCACCCCCAAGAAGAGGTCTGTTACTTTAGTCTTCCTTTGCGTCTTGAAGAAAGTCATTTCGACAAAACCTGAATAACGAAAAAGCATAAAGGGTTATGAAGAATATTCACATAACATACAGCCTCGCAACGTTACAGTTTTCGAGAACTCATAGATGAAAAGTAGGGAAAATTCGGGAACAGGCTCCTAAAAATATGCACTGACAAGGTAAAGATAAGGAGTTTCTCTCAGCTTGGCTTAATCCTATAAACAAAGGGTAAGTTTTAAACCGTATTATCAAGAAAAACGACTATGTGCTGTCCTAAGCTTATCGATGGATCAGACCACATAAGGGTATTTTAAAAAAATCAAAGCATTCTAGATAAACAAAATAAAAAAATTTCTTGAAGAGGTCAAACGCTTAGTCATAATAGTCTTATGACAACCCTTATACGATTTCTAAAAATAAATAAAATCTAAGCGAGACATTGACTTTTTTTTTTAGCGAAGTCGTGTGAATTACCATTACCTTAGGAGTAATCAAGCACCCTAGATAGTCCTTCGACTGAAAAGAACTATTCACTTAAAACATAAATAAAAAATATATAAATTAAGCCTTTCATAAACGCTGAAAATAATTCTTTAAATATTTAAGAATTTTGTTTAATTTATATAAAAAATATATCATAAGAGAACAAGGTCACAAAAGCGCATTATCTTCGACTTACAAGAAGCAAGAATGTTTTTGTTTGCGCAAAATAATAAAAATAAATAAAAATAAAAGCAGAACATCAGTGAAACATGAAACGCGAAAGGAGAAAAAAAAAAAAAAGTTTAGCTAAACAGTAAAATGCAAAAAAAAAACAAACTGTGCCACGGTACTGAAAAAATAAAAAGCGCAAGAATTCAGCATTCACAGAGATAAAACAATATCAAAAGTCAGATTGTTTTTTGTCAATGAGAGAGGGAACTAAAGCATTCACAGTTTAAGAGCATAAAACAGCTGTATTTACTGTTGAACCTTTAACCTTTAAAACGTGTGTAGAATCTCTCCGTATGAAGTGAAACAGGAGAGACATTCACAACCTTCAAACAACTTGCGTAGAATCACAGAATAAAAAAAAGGCATCAATGGAACTCACCGATATTTATCATTGATGCAAAATGCAATTTTTTTCCTAAAACAGAGACATATTCGAAACCACAAAACTCTGTAAATCAACGTACCACACATCCTATTATTGTCCTGCAATGAGAACCTAACCTCATCTTTCGAGACTGAAGATAGACTTGTGACGACCAGAGAGAATGACAGGTAACTGGGTACTGATGATTTATTACAGACGAACTGGTTGACATAGACAGGTGCGGACGGATAATTAGTACCGACTCGCACCGAGAGAAGAAATGACTCCGAGACAATAGATGTGTATTTTCTTAAAGACATACATGTAAAGATAATAAGACAAACAAATAATGAAATCACACGAGTTATACATCGTGGAAAGGACGCGGAACGCGCTATTATAGAATGGTTAAAGGAACAATGCGGCTTGATGATATAATGCCATACGTACAACTTTTGACAAAAAACTACTTCAGACCCATTAATTACTTTTTAAAACCCTGCAACTCAATAGAAATCGTCCCTAAACAATTCAGTGAAAATCTTTAACCCGAAGAAATCTCTCGAACGATTTCGGCACCGTCATATAACGGTTCTCGTGGAAACGGTCGACGGAGAATCATTCCGGACCGTTTTAACGGCCCAACTTCTTTGAGCTGATCCCGGGGAGAGCGTGTCTTAGCACTGTTTTTGGCCACAAGGGGCTTTTGAGTGGGAGTGGGGGGGGGGGGGGGGATGTGGTATATACCCTGCGGGGTGGAGAGGAGATGCGAGGAAAATCTAAGCACCAATTCGTGACGACTTATGAAGCAGTTCTAGTTGTCTTTTTCCGAAACTTTCAAGATTAATGCACTCGCTTTGACGGCTACGAGACATTCAACGTGATTTGCTTTAACGACAGACTGTCCGAGGCCTTTCTGAAATTCTGTTGTGGGCAGAATCGCCTTTTGTTTGTTTGTTAACACATTGACATTATTGTACTTCGCTTTTTTTTTTTTTTTTTATCACTAATTGCGTTTTCTGTCACTATTCTCTTCAAATATCAGGACTGGATGATACCAAGGAACTGTAGCATTAGGCAGTATCATTCGCGCGCGCGCGCGTTTGTGTGTGTGTGCGCGCGCGTGTAATACAGTTTGAGATTGTCCACCTGTCGTGCAAAATCTCCCACATTTCTTTTAGATTTCATTATTGTTCGGCCAAAAACCATCGCCAATAGCTGAGCCATTACCCTGAATGTACTTTACTTTCAAAAGAACTATAGTCATGACGTTTATGATTATACTTATGCCTTTCCAAAACAATAACATACTTATTAAGGGTGTGTATCAATGAGCTCCCAATGATAAAGTTTTCTATGCTTTGTTTCCCCTTAAAATGTTGGGTTGAAAGCTGTATAGATAACTTACAGTTAAAAGGCTTGAAAGGTATAAACAGTAGAAAACCTTGGCGTTTCACAATGAAATAACTGTTAAGAGAGGGTGGAAAGTAAGATGGACGAAAGAATATGAATGGACGCTAGCGGGAACTGCCCGACGGGCAACACTGTTCCCATAACTAGTTCCACTAAACTGGCCGACGTGAGCTTGGAGCCAGAACGATCCGATTGTCTGGTAACACTGCTTCAGAAGTGAGAGGTGCCAGCTAGTGTGGACAGGCCATAATTATAAGTGACGCTGCAAATAACCTTAAGTGAGGGAGTGCGTGAATATGTAAAAAGCATTATCACTAAAATTCCAAGTTTTTTCGTTTCTCGTTTAACACCATTTCCACTAGGGATATGGATAGACTTAAGAAATTGAAAATGAATAAAAACATTGTATTATCTAGGACCGATAAGGGTAATGGCATTGTCATATTACAGAGCCGATTATGTTGAAAAGATGGAAGCTGTTTTCTCTGACAATTCAAAATTCATGAAGTGTCCTCAAGAAGATATAAATAAAACAAACTTGAATACAGAAGACAAGACCAATTACCAATTAAGAAAGCTCAGAAAGAATGGTTCGATTAGTGAAGAAGAATATAACAAGTTGTTTGTAAGTGGGAGTTCACCATCAATATTGTACGGACTACCAAAAGTTCATAAAAGTGGAATACCATTGAGACCCATTCTGTCTGCCTTTAAAGCACCAACCTTGAATTATGTTACAGTACATCGCAAGAGGTGCATTTACAGCACTTACTGTACCCCCTACTGAAAAAGTGTAGCTTATATTTCATATTCATACAGAATGAATGAAAGTTTTAAAGGTTAAAAGTTTAAATATGATATAGTAATTTATCCGTTCTTAAACCGTGAATTGTTTAGCAAGTTTTATATTCTCAGTACCGCGACACACTATTTTTTTTTTACACTTTCGAAAAGTTTCTTCGCCTTTCATCCTCACATTCTTCCCCCGATGTTCTGCTTTTATGTCTTTTGTGATTTTTTGCTCACAAGAATTTTTTCCTACTTCTGCCGAGTCCTGAATAGTGCGCTTTTGTGCTTCGTGGCGTTTGCAGTTTTAGAAAAGTGAAATTTTCCGCCTTATAAAAATAATCTCACTTGTTTCTGTGATATTTGGAGAATTATTTTAATCGTTCATGAAAGCCGTAAGATATTTTTTAAAAGCGACTTATTTATTTTTCTATTCTATTTTATGTATTTATTTATTTTATTATCTTTTTTATAGGAAAATCCAGCTCCGCTGTTCTTTTAAGTCATTCAAACGCCCTTGGGAAAAATGCAACTACGCGTTAATCAAAACAGAATTATAATGTATTACATTTTTTCATAATTCATAAAAGGATTGCTCTTAGGCTATCATAAGTACGTCATCTATGACTAGCTTACGCTGAATTATTATTTTAGGTGGCGTTTGGCCTCTTCGAGTACAATTCATTCTTTTTTCTTTGGCCATTGCAATCATTATCGAATACTTCGTAAGATTTCGAATAGAATTTATAATTTAGGCCAAAGATCAAGCACTGGGACCTATGAGGTCATTCAGCGCTGAAAGGAAACTTGAGAGTATAAAGGTTTGAACAGTGTAACAGGAGGAAAACCTCAAAGCAGTTGCACTATGAAACAATTGCCAGGAGAGGATGGACAGTAAAAAGGAAGAGAACATGAACGGAGGTACAGCAAAAGGAATGATAGGGGTTGCAGTTAGGCCCCGAAGGTACGCTGCAAAGATCCTTATTTAATACCTACAGTGCACCGCATGAGGTGCACTGACGGTACTATCCCCCTACGGGGTTTGTATGATTTGGCATTTCGAAAAGGTGAGACAACACAAATCGCCTCTCTTTACCATACTCTCTGGAACGTCATTCGTCTTCATGATTAAGCCAATTTGAGGAAAACCTTATCTTTCCCCTTGTCAGTGCTTACTTCAAGGAGATTATACTCATTTCCTTTTCTCTTCACTTAGTTCCCGGTAATTGCGATGTTACGAAGCTTCCGTTTATGTGAATATTCTATCATATTCCTTCGTGTTGTCTTTATTATATCGTTGGTCGAAACTACTTAAGCAAAGGAATCTGTCCTCGATTTTCCCTTCTTTCCATCTATCAGTTCTCGAAAATTGTAACGTTGCGAGGCTGTAACTGTGTTAGGTGAATATGCCTTCATATTCCTATTCGCTTTTTCGTTATTCAGGTTTTATCGAATGACTTTCTTCAAGACGCAAAGGAAGACTAAAGTAACAGACCTCTTTCGTGGGGGTGGGGGGAGGGAGAACTCTGGTATCTAATAGAACCACCAGTCAGTCCCATTCGTCATCCCATTTCAACGGAGGCAGCGAAACGACCTCCGAAGCCCAGGTCGCTCAGCGTTAACAGATGGAGAGAACATTTAATAGTTCGCCCAAAGAGACACAGACAGACCTCGGCGCGGAACGGAGGGAGGGAGGGAGGGAGGGGCGTGGCAGCCATAACAAGCGCGAATGACCTTTTCACGCCCCCTTTTATGACCCGGCGCCTCGTTTGACCCCACCGGCCGAGGCTCTTTAGTTGATTTTCTATCATGGCGCTATGTTAGTTAACTTTTATTCGTTGTCTTGGCCTTTCCTTCGTGGGTCGGCGTCGCACCTTAAGGGGTCATGAAATGACGGAGGAATAAGGTCATAGTAGCTTTCATTGTTGTCATTATGCAGTCGAGTTTTTTCTTCGATATAATGACTGCAGTATGAAGGAAATGTTTATTTTCACTAATTAGCCTCATATAGTGAAAGGGGTTTTCTGAGGAGAGAAAGCAGCAATTAGTGCTGCATCAAAAACCCTATAACTGCAGATTTATGGATGAAACCTTGTACAGGAATCTTCCCCAACGCATCTACAGCTTCACATATCGACAGGAACACTCATCAGCAGCTCGTTGACACCTCTCCCCATATTGTCACCCATTTTTATCTTCCTTGCAGTCTTCCTTCCTGGATATTAAGCGGCGCCCCCCCCAACCCTCCCCCCCCAACTTTATTTTTTTTTACATTCTGCTTTTATTCATTCAGGTCAAAATGCTTCCCCCCCCCCCCCCCACCCCACCAACACCTCTCACACTTAAGCTATTCTTTGCCCCCCGACCCCCTCTTTATTTAAATCTCTTCCACGTCCTCCCACTCCATTCAGATCTCTCTCTCTCTCTCTCTCTCTCTCAAGGTTTTCTAAATTCTTTATCCGTTTCGTCAACGTATCGTTTTTCATTCTTCCAACATAACCAAACCACCTCGAAAGACTAAAATTTCTTTGTCCTCACTTTCATGAACGATGTAATTCACCTATGCGTTTCACTTTTTTTCTATTAATTCGCATTCATCACATATTGTTTCCGTAGAAAAAACAAAAAAGTTGCTCAACAACCCTTTCATGAACTACAGTGTTTGCTTCCAGGGATTTCTTTTATAAGCTGAACCTTTGTGAAACAACTTCTACTTTATGCGTTCTACTGTTTTACGTTTCCCTTTTTTCCCTCATCCTGTAAATAAACAAGTTACAATATTTCTCATGTCCTATAGGAATCAAGCAGTCCATTTCGTTGTTATCCTCAGTATAACAGTTCATGTCGTATTCACATTCCTTTACCCGCGCCAACACCAAATAAACTCTGCTCCTAAAACAGACTTCCGTCTCTCTGTACTGTCTGTCATCACTATCTCCAGTTCAGCTTGTGACGTTTTTCCTCGTGCCACGAAGACACTGTCAAGTACCATTTCCATAATAATTTTCCTCATCACATCTTTCACCATCATATTAAACAACAAATGAATATCCGAGACCCTTTATCGAAAGCAGACAACAGACCAATCACTCGCGAGTCTACGTAATTCGTAAAGAGCTTAGGTTTCGTCATAAACGTCAAACAATTTCGAATGTGTTATAGAAGGTAATGATCCTAAGATAAGCAGCTGGAATTCAAGACGGAAATTATTTCCAGGAACTCATAGTTATCCACATAAAACATTACCAAAGAATGAAAAACTAAATTTCACTAACAGGCTGGGATTACTCGAAATACGTTATTCTCCACAATAGACTATTATTTCAGCAAGGAATGACGGTCGAACTGCGTGTGAAAGCACCGCTGTGATAATAATTATATAAGAAAGATATTTTTTACTTCTATCAAAGCGCCAGAGAAGCATACAAAGGCATTTCTGCGGTATTTAGACGTCTGAGGCAGCATAATAATGCAGAGGAAGGAAAAAGTGCGGTTGCGTTCTCTTCAACATTATGAGTTGGCCGAGACCTTAAGCATCAAAGCGGAATGGCGATAGTGTATCTCTACGGATCATCTTCGCGTTAAGGCAGCTTCATTTGGGATTTAAAGGCGTCCCTGGATAGAGAGAGAAGAGAGAGATAGAGAGTGGAGAGAGGAGAGAGAGATTATAAGTGTATCTTGGCAGCAGAGTATTCAGTATTTTCGGTAATGCATAAATATATTTTTCGCATTTATCACTTTAAATTCTAGTTACTGCTACTACTGTTATTGTTTTAGTTGCTGTGACATAAGCATTCTCTTCAATTTACGAATTATAAACGGGGGTAACTCAAGGGTATATATTATTATATATATATATATATATATATATATATATATATATATATAGATAGATATATTATATCTATATATACATATACATAGACATATACATATACATACAATACATATACATATACATATACATATACATATACATATACATATCCATTACATATACATATATATATATATATATATATATATATATATATGATATATATATATATATATATATAATAGCTATCTATATATATATATATATATTATATATATATATATATATATATATATATAACATATAATATATACATATATATATATATATATATATATATTATATATATATATACATATATATATATATTATCCTATAGTATATTGGAATAATTTTTTACCCACAGAGAGATTATAACTATTTTATTGAAAAAATATAAAATTGCATACAACTGCAGCCATTCATCATACTGACAGTAAACGAAGTTATAACGCAATTAATGATAAAAAGAGAATTACGATATTGCAAATGTGGCAAAGAAACTTTGATGCCCACAATGGAAATTCAGCAAGAGCCGCGACAGTCAGCCATTAAAACAAATCACGCCAAATGCCACAGCAGCCCTCAAAAGCGAGTGAATATAATCTTGAAAGTTTCGGAAAAAGAACACAAGAACGACTTCATTTGTCGTAACGAATTGGTGCTAAGATTTTCCACACAGCCATCACCCGGCCCCCTCACCAGGTGGAGTATACCACATCCCGAACCCCTTCTTACCCTCACCCTTCCACACTCACAACCCCTCCACTCCCAGTGGTCAAAGACAGTACTAAGACACTCTCTTCGGGAAGACGCATATTCCCAAACTGTAACCAAGTACTGTACCTTCCCAGAAAAAGTGGGACACCATATCTTAAAAACAAAAATTAACCATAGAAACTTCTTGAAAATAATCTTATTTTGGTTTTCACACCCAAATTACCCAACCCATCCTAAACTAAACCTAAAACCTCCAAACCATAACCTAAATCCTAAACCTCCAAACTTAATCTTTAACCTTGTAGGGGCATATTAAATGAAAATGGGACGGGTGCAATACGAGCATAAATCTCGGGAATTTGTCTCCGGGAATCAGCTCAAAGAAGTTGGGTTGCTAAACGTTCCCCAATGATTCTCCATCGACCATTTCCATGGGAACAGTTGTATGACAGTGCCAAAATAGTTCAGAGATTTTTTCGGTCAGGGTTTTCAATTAATTGTTTAGGGACGATTTCCATTAAGTTGCAGGGTTCTATAAAGTACTTAGTGGCCCTAAAATGGTTCTTAAGACAAATTTGTTTAAATGAAATTGCACTTACAGTACTGTAATGCTAATCAAAATGAGTTTCTGTGCAAATTGCACTACAGTACTGTAATGCCTTAATCCAAAATGAGTTTCTGGTCGCACGCACTAAAAAAAATGCATATTACTGTGATTTGAGCAGATTTTCTGGTACTGTATTGTAAAAATACGCTAAATATACATATATATAATATATATATATATATATATAATAACATATATATTATATATATATATATATAATATATATATATATATATATATATATAATATATATATATCTATATATATATATATACTATATATATAATTTTAATATATCTATATATATATATAAGAGGACCCAGTTTTAATAAGTTTCCCGTTAGTAATGGTAATTGTGTTAATGCACAGAAAACTATGTATGTGATAGTGTGTATATATATATTATATATATATATATATATTATATATATAATATATAGATATATATATATCTATAATATAGCACCAGAGTGCCTGCTCCAAAAAAAAAAAATAAAAAAAAAACTTCAAAAGAACTGAGTAAGAGAAAATATAGGCACAGGACATAGGTTGAAGAAACAATTCCACAGGACAAAATTTAAGGATGCTTCAAAGTTTGTTAAGTTTCTCTAAATCTAAGGTGATCCCAAGATTTTTGTTGTCTCTTGATAATTTATCACTATGAATCTCCAAGAATTGAAAAAATGAACAAGAAGGTTCCTTCCTGTCCATTTACACAAGATGAAGGCAAGTGACGAAAAGATAATGATCATATTTATTCTAACACAGTAATCTTCTTACAAGGAGATGATTGTCAATATAGATTCAGCACTCAAAAAGAAATGAAACAGTAATGGGTCACCTAGAAAAGCATAAGAAATCCACAGCAAACTAACGTTTACTACAGAAAATGTACTCAGAGTAGTTAGACAAACAAATTAGTACCTTGTGAGACGAGAACCGGTTAATCAAGTACCCGAAGCGTCAAAAGAAAGAACTTCTTGTCCATAAAGGGTGTGCCTTTTTATCTGTACTAACCAACTACAAGTGAAGGAAAATGTAGTGTGTAATACAGTGGTTGGACATTTGCCAGCTAGGATCCAGTACATAAAGGGTAGTTCAGGATGGGGCATGTCTGATCAAGTAGAAAACCTACCTCCCTACAATAGGTTAGGTTGGATTTCAAACCATTCTTATGATTTACTAAGTCTGATATATGGCAATCTTATATCACTTAGCTACTTATTTTGACTTCAGTCTACTGGGTGTGGTTAGGTTATGCGAGTGTCCAAAAAAACCGGGAGAGGAATGGGGCTACACTGGCAAGGACGTGGTGATTTAGGTTAAAGTATGTTTAATATATATTTGTATTACACTCATTTTGTTTCTTACCTCACCCAAAGCCCCATTATCTCACTGTGGTCCCCCATAACTGTAAAATACAGTCTTAAAGGGTCTACTACTGAGTCTCAACAACAACTTCTTTGCTACTTAAATGAAAATCAGAAATGCTCAAGAGAGAAAAATAAACCATTATAGGGTAAACAATCGGGCTGCAACATTGTGGCCACCTCTCCCGGAACATGGCCACCTTCCCAAAAAAGTACTGAATTTGCTGCCATGAGCATCAATCAAGAGGTGTGGACACATCCAGGCAGCACACACAGACCTCTACACTCCTCTGGAAGTGTTTTCTCCAAAATTACGAAATAATGGCAAATTCAAGTACATTTTGGGGAAGTGGCCGCATTCCCGGAAGAGGTGGCCGCTTTGTCACGGCCCAGTCATTTACCCTAATCATATTAATTTTATAACTCGAGAATGTGATTTCAGTTTAAAGTCAAAAACGACAAATTTATGTCATACCATTAACTTATTAAAGTCTGAATAGTAGCCAAGATTTCTCTTGCAACCAAGAAAGGGGCATCTGGGTACGGTCCTACCCTAATCACATCCAGTCGTTCTCCTACTGGCTCTATGTATAGCCTATCATTTCCTAACGGTTTTATACCATTTTTTCCTCATCTTCCCCAACCCCCTTCCTCCTCTCACATTGCTTAGCTCAACATATTACAGCTTTGCCTGTTTCCTTGCCTGCCTCCTAGGCCTACCTCTTGGAAAGAGATGCCTTCTGACCATGATACTGCCTAGGCCTAGCCTATGACAGGTTAATTTATGGGTTGTTAGCATTAAGTGTAGCCATGAAAATACGTGAGAATGAGAATGAATTTTCGTTAGAATATGATTACTTCCAGCAGTTAGTAGTGTTGCCTGTGTGTGTGTGTGTGTGTGTGTGTGTGTGTGTGTGTACGCTTCCAAGGCCTGGACAGAGTCTAGGCCTACCTGGTTGCATCAGTTTTTTTAGCTAGTACAGCTAAAGGTATGGAATTTGTGCTTTAGGTACATGCAGGAAACAGCACGTTTTAAAGACTAAAACACCCATTGAAAATTACTAATTTTGTAGAGTTTTCTTCCGTTTCCCTTTCTTAACTACAATCAAATGATAGGTAGGCTTGTTAGGCTACAACACAATGAAGGACTGCTTACAAACTCTTCAATCTCTAAGGCTACAAAGACGAAAATAATCATTGAAAATACTTAATTTTTACAAAGAATTTTTCTCTAAAACTCCATCCTTTTCTCTTTCAATACAATCAAAACGAGTACAACATTGAACGGATTTACTTAACAACTTAGGCCTATAATTTAATATAAATAAAGTTCTGCTGGTGGCCTTGTAGTGTCAAGGTGACTAAAAACGAAATCAACACACTTACATATAGTTTTCTGGTGAAAATTAAGAGTAGGTCACGGTGAAATGTCCAGGAGGGAAGGCCCGCCACCCGTTTTTAAAGTATTAACGACGAAAAACGGCAAAAAACGACCAGATTGCATAGAAACATGAGGAAATGAATAAAAATCAAGGTAAAACTTACTCTTACACACAAAATGTAAGCATAAACCTACTACTACAATTATGGGGGACCCCAGTGGGAAGCGGGGTTTTTGGGTGGGGTGGGTGGGGAGGAGGAGAAAAGTGATTTTCGGGGCACTACCGAAACTAATACAACCACCTAACCTAACCTAGGGCCTTGTACCCCTACTAGGCCTAGCGGGGGGGGGGGGGGGGGGGGCTCCGCCCCCCCTGCGACCCCCCCTTAAGGCCACTACCTAACACATCCATCAAACAAAATCCAAAGTGATGGTACTGCTGTATACATCGTTATACTACCACCATTATAATATATCCTATAATTATTGAAGCTTACCTTAACTGTTTGTTGATAAAGATGTGCTGCTGCTTTGAGGAAATCGTGAAGCCGTTGCGAAGGTTCCCTGACATGCAACTTAAAGTAGGAAGTGGCCAGGTACCCGACGAAGTGTTGCTTTCTCCCACCAAATTTAGGCACTAAATTCTTCACGTCCCGCCACTTCCTCTCCACAGTATTGGTATGAGCCTGTGTCTGGGGATCAACAAAGTGAAGGCTGTGGTAACAGTCAAATGCTTAAAACCTTCCTCTGCCAGACAGTCATATGCGAGAGCAGTGTGTCACGATCCCCGGGTTTCCACGGGAACCAGGAAAGACTCTCGTGATTCGCGGCAAATACCACCAAATACCCACTGGCTGTCTATTACTCGGCCAACGTTATATTTCCGCTTGCCGATTTGGACTCGTCAATTTCCACTATACAATTGTTGTGCCGCCAATTTTCTTGCTGCGCCGAAATACCCAATTAATTACTACTTCCCTGCAAAATGAAAACGACCAATCGCATACAGTACCTTTATTTAATTTTTAATTCAGAAATGGCTACTTCGTAGCAAAAACCAATTTTGAACCCACAAAACTACTAAATTTCAAATTTGTTTCAATGTCCACTTTCACTTTTGAAAACTAGGTACCCACAACAAAGACCTTTTATATGAACAACGCTTACGTCTACGTCCTTTAGTAATGTAAGAGTTATCACACCTAAAACTATGTTTTCTTATAATCTACCCTACACACTTCATGACATTATGGACAAATTTTATTTTGTCAAAATTAAATTGTCTCTGGCACAAATCCACTAGTTTTCAATATTCCCCGAATACGCTAAAACAAATTCACCGTAACTAAGGAAACATTCATAACAAGAAGCTGGAATTTCAACTTCTTGTGCAATAACAGCTGAAGTGCTTGCTACGGTCTCCATGTCTAAGAACGAACTGAAATTTCTGGGCAAGAAAATTTATTGTCGCGCTGAGAAAATTTTCAAACACCTGCGCCATTGGCCAAAGTTTGATGAGGTGTCAGCAAATGAAACTCTGATTGGCCAAACGTGTAAGACGTCATAGTGGACTAGTTTGTCTGCGGATTATAGTAGTTACAGGGCTCATTAGAGCTAAAAAAAAGACAGTCAACAATAACAACAGACTTAGAAAAATTCTGGGAGGATGACAAGAGTAGCGTGAGTTTGATCGTCGATATTTCGACTGTTATTGAATTTAAACTAAATTATCTCACTTGTATACCACTATTTACATACATTCCTATACATTCTAGTACCAATAAATTGAAAATCAACTGATATCTTCATGCGGTCCCTCTCCTAGACATTAACCAAAGTCACATATGTCCTCATTTTTAGTGTAAATATTTATTTACCAAAATAATCACTATTTCATTTTAACAGACACATAAAAGAAACCTCAGCGAAGTTTTTTACATCCCGGAGAAGAATGACTCGAGTTGCCAGTAGTGCAATAATTATGAATATTTTTTTACCGCCATTATAACATTATTTTTGAGGTATTTTATCTCTTTACAAAAGCAAAATCTTTATTTACGATAGACCCTTCTAACACGAATCTCACTACGATAATCGAAAGGATTTTTATAAAAAAAATCAGTAAATCACAAAATGAATAAGAATTCGGATGATCAGAACTTAAATGACAAAAGAAACCCGCCTTGCGCCGTGATGTTACGGTTCTTGTTGGTTTACATCCAAAAGGCGAGGGAACCCAAACCAGCCAGGCATTTTAATCCATTTTACACTTCGCAACACTTACCCTTCTTGGCAAAGGGCCTGTGATTGCATTATTACACACCCGTAAATAAATGGATCGCGCTTATCGCCACCTTATTTATAAAAAAAGAAACATCATTACAGGTAATGATACAAAGTTTCTACCGGAATGAAGCTGTCTGAGATAACCGTTATATATAAGATTGGCATACGTATCACAAAGCAAACCTACATCCCAAATATAATAATAATATAATAATAATAATAATAATAATAATAATAATAATAATAATATAATAACTTAATTTTTATGGCACATTCACAAGATTCATTGAAGCTAGGTTGAGTGGCGAACCAACCTTTAGGAACTGCTGATTTAAGGATTTTTTTAGGGACATTTTTGCGAATAAAAATTAAAAACATAATTTTAACAGATAACCTTCCTGCTTACCTAAACCGCAAAAGAATGAAAGCAAAAAACGAGCTCAGTTAATTAGCCCACGTACGAAATACGAGAAGGCAAAAGATAAACATCATGAAAGTACTCTGGTAAAGCTTAGCAAGAAAAAGGACCAGAAAAGTTATCTAATATATATATATATATATATATATAATATATATAATATATATATATATATATATATATATATATATATATATATATATATCTAATAAAAGGAGCCCATAAAAACACAAAATGTAGAGAGAAAAGTACTATATTTCAGAGACTGCTGTCTCTCTCTTCAGGTATATGAATGAGAAAAGTTTACAGAAAAGGTGGTATTTATACCAAGAGATTTCGTCCACAAGTAAGCCAATTTAGGTCACCCCCCCGCTGATAATCTTCCTTTAATCTTCTTAAGCGTTGGTTGAATGAACACTGCGTCGACGATGTCCGATGTCCAATTCCCTTTTGAGATGTTCATTACCTGCTTCTCTTTTTATTAAGGCCGATTCCATCATTTGACTCTTGTACCGGCAGTTGCTGCTATAAATTACACGTGACATATTCCAGTTTATTCTATGGTTATGTTCATTTATATGATTGAAAATAGCCGAGTTCTGTTGTCCATACCTAACTGACCGTTTGTGTTGTATTAATCTCTGGGGAAGTGATTTACCTGTAAATCCGATGTAAGATTGGTCACAGTCCTGGCATGGGATCTCATATACCCCAGAGTCTTTGGGCGATGTCTTTTGTTGGACGTTAATCAGGGATTTGGCTAAGGTATTTGGGTAGGTAAATGCAAAAGGGTTGGATTTCCCAAGGGTGTGAGTTACTCTCTTAATCGTCTCCAGGCGGGGAATTTTTATTTTATTGTTGGGTGTGTCTCTGGTCTTGTCTTTAGGGGGTCGGTAGAAAATTACGTTTGCTTTTTGAATTGCTTTCTCATTATATGGTCAGGATACTTTAAATGATGAAAGTTGCTTGCGAATTAGTTCAATTCTTTTTCATCCAGGAAATCTGGGGAACAAATTCGTAAGGCTCTTAAGAATAGGTTGCTAGCTAGACCTATCTTTATAGTATTGTCATGATAGCTAAAAGTAGTGAATATATTTAGCAAACCAAAGTTGTTTCATCAGGAAGGATGGTTCTTGTGGGAGCATTCATATGGGAGAGCATAGTAGGTTAGTTAAGTTAGAGTGTTTTACTTTAATTTCAAGTTCACTAAACCTTTTAATCTATGATTGAATTTTCCTATATGTATGGATAAAAGCATTCAAAATAAAAAAATAAAAAATACATGCAAACCAGCATATCTGTGATTTTTTTTTTTTTTTTTGGAGGGGGGGAGCATTTGTTACGCTTTTTTTTTTTTTTTTGAAGTTTTGAAATTTAATTGTTTTGGTTGAATGATTTCTCTGTGGTTTGTTCCTGTTTGATTTGTGATTTCAATTTTATTGCTTTTTCTGAAAATTAAGTTTAAACCTAGATTTTTCTTAGTATTAACAAATATTGCTTAACTTTTGCCTATCAGCATGCAAGTTAAGTCTGCTTTTTCATTTTGATTTTCATATTATTGGTTTTTATTATCCCATGCTTTGTTTGCTATTTAAATTCTGATATATGCATGTTTTGTTTGCAGTGACTTGTATGACTATTGCATGCAAATGAAGCAATGTGCCATTTCTTTTACTTTGTTTATGTTCTTTGCAAGAAACATTTGTGTACAGTCGCTTAGGTATGTACAGTATACAATCATAAGCACAAGCCCAAAAAAGAAATAATTACTGTATACTATATTGGGGAATTAATAGATAATATGAGAATAAGTTTGTTTCATTCTAACTGCCCTCTCAATTTTAGATAAAGATACTTAGCAATTAATGTTACATTAAACTGAAGGATTTTATTTAATGACTCAGAAATGCCTAATAAATATAAGTCATAAGCTATGATAGAGCCCTATAATCATGTTAACAAGCAATATTAATCGACTTAGTATTCAATAATTTAAAAAAGAGAAGTTTATTGCAGCATGAGAATAAATTTTAACATTTAAAAAAAGCCGCGCTACGCCACAGCCGAGTTTTAGTTGAGGGCATGATCAATAGATGGCGCGCATTCTGACGGGCGGGTTGGATGGTTTTTTTAATGGTATTTTAATAGTCAGTTTCCCATCTTTCTTGTGGATTGTCTTTGGTTGAAACGGAGACGAAGAATGAAGAGACATACGAAATAAACAAAGTTAAGCTCCATTGTACTGTAGATACTCCCGTAGAGGACCATCAACAATCAGGAGTAAGGACGAACGAACTTGGCGCACATCACATTCTCATCCAGATCAAGGGCAGGAATTCAGAAGCAGAAGACACAGTATCCATTTATTCCAAGCTTTCGTGATTCATAATCACATCATCAGGGATATCTACAACAATAATATATAATATATCAAAATAAAATTAAAAGAGCTATATACAAGACTTTAATTTCAAAAGCGGGCGAAGGAAAATGATAAAAAAACAGCAGTATGAGGAAGTATGTAGTTTTGATTTAAAAATCTAAAAATCAAAATGACGACTCGGGCAAGGAAATTAACGTAACAAACTATGAAACATGACATTGGAAGTCCAGAATATTTGACTTACGGTCTTTGTAAGTGTTTAAGCATGTATCTTTGTATCTGTTATGGCAAATATGGCTGTATTTTATGTACGTTTACATATTTTCAGGACACACCTTTGAGCTTTAGATTGAATTCTGAGTCGTGGTTTGTACACGCCAAGAGATTCGTAATCCATTTGGCACGCAAGTGCTGCCATCCATCCCGTGAAACGTTTCAGACGCGTGACGATTTCTTTGTGATGAAAAAGACATTTGTCACGATTCCCTGAAGGCAGAAGGGATAGTTTGGAGAGAGGAATGGGGGAAAGGGAAACTGACCCTGTTCCATCATCCTCTTCTATCTTCCTCTTTCTCTTTACACAGTTTGTTTTTGTGGGCGTTCAGGTGGGTGTCGGCATTTGAGGGAAAATAGCCGCGATGAATTCATTTGTGGAAAAGGATCCGTGAATATCCGGCGTCATTTTTCACGCAGGCCTTTGTGGGGATCCTCGCAATCCGTTTGATTACATTACGCGGCGGATATACATCGTTTCTCCCCGGGGGGTGGGGAATCCGTGTAATCTCTGATTTACTTTTCATGTTACTTTTGATTCTTTGTTCAGTCGTTTGGTTATGTGACCGCAGGAAACTTGTAGTTCCTGTTTTTAGTTGATATTGTTTATCTTCGAAATATAAATTTCATTCGCGTAGAAGAATTACTTTTTGATTGTTATTACAAAATAGGTTTCTACATTTCCAGATTCCTCTATTTACTGACTTTTGTTAATGTCTATATTTTTTCTCAGCTTTGAGCATCCCTTCCATAAGCTTCTCTATTAAACCTTTCTTATTAGTCCGTCATATCTGGAAATCCTTGCGACATCACACAATTTATTTCGATATGTAGGTAAAATTCGAACACATGTTCGTAAATACTAGGGATGGCTTCCTGTATCATTCCTTTGTAAGGTTTCTAATTCCTCACTTGGGTGTATCCCATCAAAATTCGTTGGCTTAATTTGTTTTTAATTTTTTAAATGCCCTCTTTTTCTTCCCCAGATCATGCTCAATGAGTAATTACATGGAACTATTTAATAATAAAGATAAATTATGATGTAGAGAATTTAGGTCATACTTAGAAGCATAACACTGGTACTTTCCGAAACCTGTTTTAAAGTTGGAGTGTGTACATGTCTGTATCTGTCTGTACAAGTCAGGCCGATATACAGAGAAACGACATAGCGTTACATACTTGTGTGGGTTATGTTATGTTTGGTTTACATATTTTTCAGAAAACCCCTTGACCTTTAGATTGAATTAGATTCTTGTCTGTAGGACGCCAAGAGATTCGTAATCCATTTTGACGTTCAGTGCTGCCATCCATCCCGAGAAACGTTTCAGACGCCTGACGATTTCCCTGTGATGAAAAAGACATTTTGTCACCCTTCCCTTTAATCTCCGATTTACTTTTCCTGTTTCTTCTGATTATTTGTTAATTATAGGTAATGTAACTGCCTTAACTGGAAGACCCTATTTGTTATTTAGATCACTTATTATGGCAAAATATATTCCTCTGAATAGAAGGATTTGATGGGTCTATTTATACTCTTTGTTTGTGTGATTTGAATCGCTTTGTAATTTTATGTATTTCAAAAATATGTTCTAACTTTGTACGAACCTATCTAGAATCTGATTTTATTGATCGTTCAACTAGTTCGCCTCATATTTTAATCGGATCTTATTTTTCATTGGGGGAAAGTTATTCATGATTTTAAAGTGTATTATGTCTTAGCTTGAAGCATCCTCTCTTTATATTTGTTTCGCTGTCAAGCTCTCCATTGCTTGGCATTTATCTCAAGCTAGTTAGGATTTCATATCTCTGAGCCAAAATTAAAAAAAAATAATTCTTTTCATGACTACTCTTGAAGACTACCTATAACTTTCCATTGGATGGTTTCATATTCGTTTGATATGTTTATTTTTTCATGCTCTCCTCTTTCAAACAAACATAAACCAAGGAAAGAAGAAAAAAAAAAAAATATTTTTTTTATCCCTGCAGTCACATCAACCGAACGATCTGAACAAAGAATCAGAAGAAACAGGAAGAGTAAATCAGAGATTACACGGATTCCCCCAGGGAAAGAAACGATGTAAATCCCGCCGGGTAATGTAATCAAACGGATTGCGAGGATCCCCACAGAGGCCTGCGTGAAAAATGACGCCGGATATTCACGGATCCTTTTCCACAAATGAATTCATCGCGGCTATTCCCTCAAAATGCCGACACCCACCACCTGAACGCC
>NC_061103.1:30370740-30403240 GCF_015104395.2 Macrobrachium nipponense | reverse complement strand
AACGACAAGTTGATGAAACTGATACAGAATAATTAGGAAACTTTTAAGAGAAGAGAGAGAAGAGAGAGACTGACGGAGTGGGAGGAAGTAGAGACTAAATATGAAGTGGGAATTGGGGGGATAGGACCACATTGACCTAAATGAATTTAAGTAGTCGCAACAAAAAAGGACGCCCTTAATATCCATGGAGGGAAGAACTGTAAGCAAGTTACAAATGACAGTATGCAGAGAGGCAGGAGCTTCGGGAAGTTTTCAGTACAAGGGAATCACCTATCAACCAGCAGTTAAACAATATTCAATGCAGCATTCATTGTCGTTTTATCATTACAGGAGCCCTCTCGCGTAAAAGGCTAATTAGTGAAAACAAACATTCTCTTCCCTATTGCCATCAATATACGAAGACAAAACCTCCAATACAGTGTAATAATGACAATAATGAAAGCTACTATGACCTCATTCCTCCGTCATTTCATGACCCCTTAAGGCGCGACGCCGACCCACGAAGGAAGGCCAAGATAACGAATAAACGTTAACTAACGAGCGCCTTGATAGAAAATCAACTAAAGAGCCCTCGGCCGGTGGTCAACGAGGCGCCGGGTCATAAAAGGGGTCGTGAAAAGGTCATTCGCGCTTCGTTTATGGCTGCCACGCCCCTCCCTCCCTCCGTCCGTCCGCGCAGAAGTCTGTCTGTGTCTCTTTGGGCGAACTATTAAATGTTCTCTCCTTCTGTTAACGCTGAGCGAGCTGGGCTTCGGAGGTCGTTTTATCTGCCTCCGTTGAAATGGATGACGAATGGGACTGACTGGTGGTTCTATTAGATACCAGAGTCTCCCCCCCCCCCCCCCCCCCCCCCCCCATGAAGAGGTCTGTTACTTTAGTCTTCCTTTGCGACTTGGAGAAAGTCATTTCGACAAAACCTGAATAACGAAAGCATATCGGGTTATGAAGGAATATTCACATAACATACAGCCTCGCAACGTTACAATTTTCGAGAACTCATAGATGAAAAGAGGGGAAAAATCGGGAACAGGCTCCTGAAAATATGTACTGACAAGGTAAAGATAAGGAGTTTTCTCAGCTTGGCTTAATCCTATAAACAAACGGTAAAGTTTTTAAAACGTATTATCAAAAAAGACGACTATGTGTTGTCCTAACTTATCGATGGATCAGACCACATAAGTGTTAAAAAATCAAGCATTCTAAATAAACCAAATCAAAGATGTACTTGAAGAGTTTCAAAACGCTTAGTCATAATAGTCTTATGACAACACTTATACGATTTCTAAAAATAAATAAAATCTATGAGACATTAACTTTTTTTTTTTAATGAAGTGTGAATTACCGTTACCTTAGAAGTAATCAAGCAGCCTAGATATTCCTTCGACTGATAAGATCTATTCACTTGAAACATAAGCAAAAAATATATAGATTAAGCCTTCCATAAACGCTGAAAATAATTCTCTAAATATTTAAGAATTTTTTTTTATTTATATATAAAAAATATATCATAAAGAGAACAAGGCACAAAAGCGCACTATCCCAGACTTACAAGAAGCCAGAATGTTTTTGTTTGCTTTAATTTAAAAAAAAAAATAAATATAAAAGTAAAACTTCAGTGGAAACATGAAACGCGAAAGGAGAAAAAAAAAAAAATTTTAGCTAAACAGTAAAATGAAAAACAAACTGTGCCACGGTACTGAGAAAATAAAAAGTGCAAGAATTAGCATTCACAGAGATAAAACAATATCAAAAGTCAGAATGTTTTTTTCAATGAGAGAGGGAACTAAAGCATTCGCAGTTTAAGAGCATAAACAACTGTATTTACTGTTGAACCTTTAACCTTCAAAACATGTGTAGATTCTTCCT
Source organism: Macrobrachium nipponense (assembly GCF_015104395.2). Taxonomy (NCBI): domain Eukaryota; kingdom Metazoa; phylum Arthropoda; class Malacostraca; order Decapoda; family Palaemonidae; genus Macrobrachium; species Macrobrachium nipponense. The sequence goes on along the minus strand of NC_061103.1, from coordinate 30,401,374 downwards.
GTATGAAAGTGAAACAGAAGATACATTCCACAACCTTCAAACAACTTGCGTAGAATCACAGAATAAAAAAAAGGGCATCATTGGAACATATCGAAATTCATCATTGATACAAAAGTGCTATTTTTTTCCTAAAACATGAAGACATATTCGAAACCACAAAAACTGTGTAAATCAACGGACCACACATCCTATTTACTGTACCTGCAAAGAGAACCTAACCTCATCTTTCGAGACTGAAGATACACTTGTGACGACTAGAAAGAATGACAGGTAACTGGGTACTGATGATTTATTACAGACGAACTGGGTGCGGACGGATAATTGGTACCGACTCGCACCGAGAGAAGAAGGACTCAGAGACAGTAAGATGTGTGTTTTCTTAGAGACTACATTTAAAGATAATAAGACATACAAATAATGAAATCACTCGAGTTATACATCGGCGGAAAGGACGCGGAATGCGCTATAGAATCGTTAATGGAACAATGCGGCTTGATGATATAATGTCATACGTACAACTTTTGACAAAAAACTACTACAGACCCATTAATTACTTTTTAAAACCCTGCAACTCAATATAAATCGTCCCTAAACAATTCAGTGAAAATCTTTAACCCGAAGAAATCCTCTCCGAACGATTTCGGACCGTCATATAACGGTTCTCGTGGAAACGGTCGACGGAGGATCATCCCGGACCCGTTTAACGGACCAACTTCTTTGAGCTGATCCCGGGGGAGCGTGTCTTAGCTGGGTTTTTGGGCCACAAAGGGGTTTTGAGTGGGGAGTGGGGTGGGGGGGTGGGGGCTGGGGGGGGGATGTGGTATACACCTTGTTAGGGGGAGAGGGGATGCGAGAAATATCTAAGCACCAATTCGTGACGACTTATGAAGCAGTTCTAGTTGTCTTTTTCCGAAACTTTCAAGTTTATATGCACTCGCTTTCGACGGCTACCGAGACATTCAACGTGATTTGCTTTAAACGACAGACTGTCCGAGGCCTTTCTGAAATTCAGTTGAAGGACAGAATCACCTTTTTTTTTTCTTTTTTCAACACATTGGCATTATTGTACTTCTCTTTTTATCGCTAATTGCGTCAATACCGCGTTTTGCTGTCACTATTCTCCTCAAAATTATCAAGGACTGGATGAATACCAAGGAACTGTAGTATTAGGCAGTATCATTATTGTTGGCCAAAAATCATTGTTAATACCTGAGCCATTACCCTGAATGTACTTACTTTCAAAACACAACTATAGTCATGACGTTATTCGATTATACTTATGCTTTGGAAAACAACAACAATACTTATTGGGGGGTAAGGGGGTGTGTATCAAGGAGTTCCAAGGATAACGTTTTCTATGCTTTGTTTCCACTTAAAATGTTGGTTGATAGTGTTGATAATGGAATGGAATAGAATATAGAACTTGGGCCTAAGGCCAAAAGCACTGGGACCTATGAAGTCATTCCGCGCTGTGAGGGTAACTAACAGTTTAAAAAGGCTTTGAAGGTATAAACAGTAGGAAAACTTGGCGTTTCACAATGAAATAACTGTTAAGAGAAGATAAAGGAAAATAAGGTGGACAAAAGAATATGAATGGAGGTATAGTAAAAAGTATGAAAGGGGTTGCAGCTAGCAGGCCTGTCCACGCTAGCGGGCACTGCCCGACGGACAAACACTGTTCCCATAACTCGTTCCACTAAACTAACCGACATGAGCATGGAGCCAGAACGATCCGATTGTCTGGTAACACTGCTTCAGAAGCGAGAGGTACCAGCTAGTGTAGACAGCCCATAATTATTAAAGTAAAGACGCTGCAAAGAACCTTCCAGTTATGCTACAGTAGCACAGCATAGTGGGGCACTGACAGCACTACTCCCCATACGGAGAAGTGTAGCTTATGTTTCATGTTCATACAGAATGAATGAAAGTTTTAAAGGTTAAAGTATAAATATGATATATGTAATTTTTCCTTCTTAAACTGTGAATTCTTTAGTTCCCTTCCATTTTGAAAATAAATATTCTAAATTTTTATATTACTTAAACTTCGAGAATGATAATTTTAGCCCACTTTTTTTCTCAGTACCGTGACACACTTTAATTTTTTTTTTTTTGTACACTATTTCGAAAAGTTTCTTCTCGCTTTTCGTCCTTACATTCTTCCCCCGATGTTCTGCTTTTATGTCTTTTGTGATTTTTTGCTCACAAGAATATTTTCTTACGTCTGCCGAGTCCTGAATAGTGCGATTTTGTGCTTCGTGGCGTTTGCAGTTTTAGAAAAGTGAAATTTTCCTCCTTATAAAAATAATCTCACTTGTTTCTAAGATATTTGTGAGAAATTATTTTAATCGCTTGCATGAAAGCCGTAAGATATTTTTTAAAAGCGACTTATTTATTTTTCTATTCTATTTTCTTTATTTATTTATTTTATCTTTTTTATAGGAAAATCCAGGCTACGCTGTTCTTTTAAGTTATTCAAACGCCCCTTGGGAAAAATGCAACTACGCGTTAATCAAAACAGAATTATAAATGTATTACATTTTTCCATAATTTCATAAAAGGATTGCGCTTAGGCCTATCATAAGTAAAAAAAAGTCGTCTACGACTAAGCTTACGCTGAATTATTATTTCAAGTTGGCGTTTGGCCTCTTCAAGTACAATTCATTCTTTTTTTCTTTGGCCATTGCAATCATTATCGAATACAATTCGTATGATTTCGAACAGAATTTATAATTTATGCCAAAGGTCAAGCACTGGGACCTATGAGGCCATTCAGCGCTGAAAGGAAAGTTGAGAGTAGATAGGTTTTTGAAAGGTGTAACAGGAAGAAAACCTCAAAGCAGTTGCACTATAAGAAACCAATTGCCAGGAGAGGGTGGACAGTAAGAAGGAAGAAAGAGAACATGAACGGAGGTACAGCAAAAGGAATGATAGGGGTTGCAGTTAGGCGCCGAAGGTACGCTGCAAAGATCCTTATTTAATACCTACAGTGCACCGCACGAGGTGCACTGACGGTACTATCCCCCTTCGAGGTTTGTTATGATTTTGGCATTTCGAAAAGGTGAGACAACACAAAATCGCCTCTCTTTACCATACCCCCTGGAACGTCATTCGTCTTCACGATTAAGCCAATTTGAGGAAAACCTTATCTTTACCCTTGTCAGTGCTTACTTCAAGGAGATTATACTCATTTTCTTTTATCTTCACTTAGTTTCTCGGTAATTGCTATGTTACGGAGCTTCCGTTTATGTGATATTCTATCATATTCCTTCGTGTTGTCTTTATTATATCAGTTTGGTCGAATCTACTTTAAACAAGGAATCTCTTCCTGATTTTCCCCTCTTTTCATCGATCAGTTCTCGAAAATTGTAACGTTGCAAGGCTGTAACTGTGTTATGTGAATACGCCTTCATATCCGTTTTCGCTTTTTCGTTATTCAGGTTTTGTCGAAATGACTTTCGTTAAGACGCAAAGGAACACAAGTAGCAGACCTCTTCGTTGTGGGAGGAGGGGGGGAGGAGTGGGAGGGGGACTCGGGTATCTAATAGAACCACCAGTCAGTCCCATTCGTCATCCCATTTCAACGGAGGCATCGAAAAGACCTCCGAAGCCCAGCTCACTCAGCGTTAACAGATGGAGAGAACATTTAATAGTTCGCCCAGAGAGACGCGCAGACCTCGGCGCGGATGGAGGGAGGAGGGGCGTGGCAGCCATAACAAGCGCGAATGACCTTTTCACGACCCCTTTTATGACCTGGCGCCTCGTTTGACCCACCGGCCGAGGGCTCTTTAGTTGATTTTCTATCATAGCATTTCGTTAGTTAACGTTTATTCGTTGTCTTGGCCTTTCCTTCGTGGGTCGGCGTCGCGCCTTAAGGGGTCATGAATGACGGAGGAATGAGGTCATAGTAGCTTTCATTGTTGTCATTATGGCAGTCGAGTTTTGTCTTTGATATAATGACAGCAGTATGAAAGGAAATGTTTATTTTCACTAATTAGCCTCATAGTGAAAGGGGGTTTCTGAAGGAGAGAAAACAGTATTAGTGCTGCATTAAAAACCCTATAACTGCAGATTTATGGATGAAAAGTTGTACAGGAATATTGTTTTTTCCCATCGCATCTACAGCTTCACATATCGACAGGAACTCATCAGCAGCTCGCTGACACCTCTACCCATATTGTCACCCATTTGTATCTCCCTTGCAGTCTTCCCTCCTTCCTGGATATTAAGCGCGACCCTCCCCCCCCCCCCCCCCCCCCCCCCCCCCACCATTTTTTTTTTTTTTTTTTTACATTCTGCTTTTATTCATTTAGATCAAAATGCTTTTCCCCCCACCAACACCTCTTCCACTTAACCTATTCTTTCCCCCGAACCCCTCTTCATTTAAGTCTCTTTCCACGTCCTCCCACTCCATTCAGATTCTCTCTCTCTCTCTCTCTCTCTCTCTCTCTCTCTCTCTCTCTCTCTCTCTCTCTCTCTCTCTCAAGGTTTCCCAATTCTTTATCCGTTTCGTCAACGTATCGTTTTTCATTCTTCCAACATAACCAAACCACCTCGAAAGACTAAAATTTCTTTTTCCTCACTTTCATGAACGATGTAATTCATCTAATCGTTTCACTTTTTCTATTAATTCGCATTCAACACACTTGTTGTTTCCGGAAAAAAAAAAAATCTGCTCAACAAACAACCCTTCATGAATTACAGTGTTTGCTTCCAGGGATTTCTTTCATAAGCTCAACCTTTGTAAACAACTTCTAGTTTCTGCGTTCTATCTGTTTTACGTTTCCCTTTTTTCCCTCATCCTGTAAATAACAGTTACAATATTTCTCATGTCCTATAGGAATCAAGCAGTCATTTCGTTGTTATATCTAAGTATAACTGTTTCATCGTCCTATTCACATTTCTTTACTCGCGCCAACACCAAATAAACTCTGCTCCTAAAACAGACTTCTGTCTCTCTCTACTGTCTGTCATCACTATCTCAAGTTCAGTTTGTGACGTTTTTCCTCGCGGCACGGAGACACTGTCAAGTACCATTTCCATAATCATTTTCCTCATCACGTCTTTCATAACATATTAAACAACAAAGGAAATATCCGAAACCCTTTATCTCCTCATGACGCCTTAAACCCCAAATGAAGCTGCCCTAACGCGAAGATGCTCCGAAGAGATATACACTATCGCCATTCCGCTTTACTGCTTAAGGTCTCAGCCAACTCATAATGTTGACGAGAACGCAACCGCACTTTCTCCTTCCTCTGCATTATTATGCTGCCTTAGACTCCTAAATACAGCAGAAATGCCTTCGTATGCTTCTCTGGCGCTTTTGATAGAAGTAAAAAATATCTTCTTATTCAGATATATTTATCCCAGAGGTGCTTTCACACACAGTTCGACCGTAATTCCTCGCTGAACGAAAAAGTCCATTGTGGAGATATTCGTATTGCGTTTTACACTACTTCTAGCCTGTAAGTGAGCCAACCTAATTTTATATTCTCTGGCGATGTTTTATGTGAATGTTTAAGAGTTCCTGAATTCCAGCTGTGTTATCTTAGCATCATTACCTTCTATAACGCATTCGAAATTGTGTAAAGTTTATGACGAAACCTGCGTTAGTTTTATATTTACGTAGACTCGCGAGTGACTGGTCTGGTGTCTGCTTTCGATAAAGGGTCTCGGATATCTCCTTTGTTGTTTAACATGTTAGTGAAAGGCGTGATGAGCAAAGAGATTATGGAAATGGCACTTGACAGTGTCTCCGTGCCGCGAGGAAAAACGTCACAAGCTGAACTGGAGATAGTGATGACAGACAGTACAGAAAGAAGAAGTCTGTTTTAGGAAGCAGAAAGATTATTTGGTGTTGGCGCGAGTAAAGAAATGTGAGAAAGGAAGACGAAGCAGTTATGCTGAGGTATAATACTGAAATGGCTGCTTGATTCTCATAGGACTCGAGAAATATCGTAGTTGTTATTTACAGGATGAGAGAAAAAGGGAAACAAAAGAGTTGTTTTGCAAAGGTTCAGGATATAAAGAAATCTTTGGAAAAAAAATCGTTATTGATGAAAGGGATGTTAAGCATCTACCTTTTTATGGATACAATGTATGTGCTGATGTGAATAAAAATATAGTGAAACGTCAAGATAAATTACATGTGTACGAGAGAGAGAGAGAGAGAGAGAGAGAGAGAATCTGAACGGAGTGGGAGGAAGTAGAGACGCAAATGAAGTGGGAATTGGAGGGGTGAAAGAAAGACAAGACCTGAGTGAGGGGATAGGACCACATTAACCTAAATGAATGAAAGTAGTCAGAAAAAAAAAAGGGCGCCCTTAATATCCATGAAAGGAAGACTGTAAGCAAGTTACAAATGAGTGCAGTATGCAGAGAGGCAGGTGCTTCGGGAAGTTTTCCGCACAAGGGAATCACCCATCAACCAGCAGTTAAAACAATATTCAATGCAGCATTCATTGTCGTTTTATCATTACAGGAGCCCTCTCGCGTGAGAGGCTAATTAGTGAAAACAACATTCTCTTCCCTATTGCCATCATTATACGAAGACAAAACCTCCAATACAGTGTAATAATGACAACAATGAAAGCTACTATGACCTCATTCCTCCGTCATTTCATGACCCCTTAAGGCGCGACGCCGACCCACGAAGGAAAGGCCAAGACAACGAATAAACGTTAACTAACGAAGCGCCATGATAGAAAATCAACTAAAGAGCCCTCGGCCGTGGGTCAAACGAGGCGCCGGGTCATAAAAGGGGTCGTGAAAAGGTCATTCGCGCTTTGTTATGGCTGCCACGCCCCTCCCTCACTCCGTCCGCGCCAAGGTCTGTCTGTCTGTCTCTTTGGCGAACTATTTAATGTTCTCTCCATCTGTTAACGCTGAGCGAGCTGGGTTTTGGAGGTCGTTTCGCTGCCTCCGTTGAAATGAGATGACGAATGGGACTGACTGGTGGTTCTATTAGATACCAGTCTCCCCCCCCCCCCCCCCCCCCACCCCCACGAAGAGGTCTGTTACTTTAGTCTTCCTTTGCGTCTTGAAGAAAGTCATTTCGACAAAACCTGAATAACGAAAAAGCATAAAGGGTTATGAAGAAATATTCACATAACATACAGCCTCGCACGTTACAGTTTTCGAGAACTCTAGATGAAAGATGGGAAAAATCGGGAACAGGCTCCTGAAAATATGCACTGACAAGAGTAAAGATAAGGAGTTTCTCAGCTTGGCTTAATCCTATAAACAAACGGTAAGTTTTAAAACGTATTATCAAGAAAGACGACTATGTGTTGTCCTAACTTATCGATGGATCAGACCACATACGGTATTTAAAATATCAAATTATTCTAAATAAACAAAATAAAAAAATTACTTGACAAAATAAAAAATTACTTGAAGAGTTCAAACGCTAGTCATAATAAGTCTTATGACAACCCTTAATCGATTTCTAAAAATAAATCAAATCTATGCGAGACATTCACTTTTTTTTTTAATGAAGTCGTGTGAATTACGATTACCTTAAGAGTAATCAAGCACCCTAGATAGTCCTTCGACTGAAAAGAACTATTGACTTAAAACATAAATAAAAATTATATAGATTAAGCCTTTCATAAACGCTGAAAATAATTTCTCTAAATATTTAAGAATTTTTTTTTATTTATTTAAAAAATTTAAAAAAATATCATAAAGAGAACAAGGCACCAAAGCGCACTATCACCGACTTACAAGAAGCAAGAATGTTTTTGTTTGCAAAAAAAAAAATAATAATTAAAAAAAAGATAAAAGCAGAACATCAGTGGAAACATGAAACGCGAAAGGAGTAAAAAAAAAGGTTTAGCCAAACAGTAAAATGAAAAAACAAACTGTCGCCACGGTACTGAAAAATAAAAAGTGCAAGAATTAGCATTCACAGAGATAAAACAATATCAAAAGTCAGATTGTTTTTTTCAATGAGAGAGGGAACTAAAGCATTCACAGTTTAAGAGCATAAACAACTGTATTTACTGTTGACCCTTTAACCTTTAAAACATGTGTAGATTCTTCCTGTATGAAGTGAATCAGAAGATACATTCACAACCTTTAAACAACTTGCGTAGAATCAAAGAATAAAAAAAAAAAAACAAAAAAAAAAAGGCATCATTGGAACTCATCGAAATTTATCGATACAAAATATTTTTTTCCTAAAACATACACACATTCGAAACCACAAAAACTGTGTAAATCAACGTACCACACATCCTATTTACTGTACCTGCAATGAGAACCTAACCTCATCTTTCGAGACTGAAGATACACTTGTAACGACCAGAGAGAATGACAGGTAACTGGGTACTGATGATTTATTACAGACGAACTGGATTGACATTGACGGGTGCGGACGGATAATAGTACCGACTCGCACCGAGAGAAGAAATGACTCAGAGACAGTAGATGTGAGTTTCCTTAAAGACATACATTTAAGGATAATAAGATATACAAATAATGAAATCATACGAGATATACATCGGCGGAAAGGACGCGGAACGCGCTATAGAATGGTTAAAGGAACAATGCGGCTTGATGATATAATGCCATAAGTACAACTTTGACAAAAAACTACTTCAGACCCATTAATTACTTTTTAAAACCCTGCGACTCAATAGAAATCGTCCCTAAACAATTCAGTGAAAATCTTTAACCAGAAGAAATCTCTCGAACGATTTCGGCACCGTCATTTCGGTTCTCGTGGAAACGGTCGACGGAGAATCATTCCGGACCGTTTTGACGGCCCAACTTCTTTGAGCTGATCCCGGGGAGAGCATGTCCTTAGCACTGTTTTTGGCCACAAGGGGGGTTTTGAGTGGGGGGTGGGGTGGGGGTGTGGTATACACCTTGTGAGGGGGAGAGGGGATGCGAGGAAAATCTAAGCACCAATTCGTGATGACTTATGAAGCAGTTCTAGTTGTCTTTTTCCGAAACTTTCAAGATTATATGCACTCGCTTTTGACGCCTACCGAGACATTCAACGTGATTTGCTTTAACGACAGACTGTCCGAGGCCTTTAGAAATTCAGTTGTGGACAGAATCGCCTTTTTTTTTTTTTTTTTTTTTTTTTTTTTTTTGTTTTTTTTTTTTTTTTTTCAACACATTGACATTATTGTACTTCTCTGTTTATCACTAATTGCGTCATTTCCGCGTTTGCTGTCACTACTCTTTTATCACTAATTGCGTCATTACTGCGTTTTCTGTCACTATTCTCCTCAAATATCAGTACTGGATGATACCAAGGAACTGTAGTAGTAGGCAGTATCATTAGCACGCACGCGTGCGTGTATGTGCGTAATACAGTTTAAGATTTTCCACCTGACGTGCAAAACCTCCCACATTTTCTAGATTTCATTACTGCTCGGCCTAAAATCATTGCAAATAGCTGAGCCATTACCCTGAATGTACTTTACTTTTAAAACAACTATAGTCATGACGTTATTCGATTATACTTATGCCTTTAGAAAACAATAACATACTTATTAAGGGGGTGTGTATCAAGGAGCTTCAATGATAACGTTTTCTATGCTTTGTTTCCCCTTAAAATGTTGGGTTGTTAATGTTGCTTATTGAATAGACTAGAATATAAAAAGTTAGGTTCTTAGTGTTGATAATGGAATGGAATGGAATGGAATAGAATATAGAATTTGGGCCTAAGGCTTGGTGAGACGTTCCCGCGCGCAGTCAGATTAATCAACAGATATCACAAGTTTAACTTACGTCTAGAATTGAGAAATATCTACTTACGTCTAGAATTTGAGAAATATCTAGAAGTGTTCGTGAACTATCGATGATAAGATTAGTGTGAAAATAGTAGGATAAAGCGTCTACTAAGTTAGTTTATCAATGAAATACTGTAAATCAGAACAAGATGGCAGTAAGTTCCAACTGTGGAAAAAAATGGCGAAATTTAGCTTGTTTGGCAGATTCGCAATACGATGAGGTAGCAGGAAGGGAACTGGCATTTCTCATCTATGAGATCAGCAACAGTCCTAACCAAAAAGATACAAAAGCATTCATAGATATATTAGAAGGATATAATCCTTCAAACTGGAACAAATCAACAGAAAACATCTTGAAAATAATTGAAGAAGTTCCAAATAAAATCCAAGCGGTCAAGAGACTCAAAGAAAATATACATAAACCAACATATTCCGACAAAGAAAATGAATAAGGTGAACATTGTGAATATCCTAATTGATGCATTAGGAAAAAGAATGCCAAAAGCATGCAAACTGTGTAAGTTGTGGTATAGCATAGTTAATCCACAAAACCTAATCAGAAAATGTGCTGCATGCAACATTCCGACCCATCCACAATGTGCTGAGGTAATGCAAGATATGAGAAAAGATACAAGAATATTTTGCTCAACATGTCTATCATGGATAGACAATGTTATTAAATCAAGATTGAATGTACAAATAGTTGAGGATGAAGAAGAAGAGGAAGGAGGAAGAAGAAGAAGAGGAAAACGGAAGGAGAAGTAAGTAAACAAAACTGAAATAACAGAAAAAATAAGGAAAACAAAGAACAAGATAAAGTATGGATGCAGAGATACTCATTGATACTACATATGAGGCAATAAAGGAGCATACTTACGAAGAAAATAAATTACGATATGACAACACAAAAGAAAATCCCGAAGAGGCTCTACCCAGATCTACACAATGAAGGGAAAGAGGAAAAAAATAGACAAAAAAAGACAAAGTCTGCAACCTTTTGAAAAGAGGGAATTGCAGATTTGGAGAAATATGTTACTACAAACATCCTAAGGTATGTCACAACTATGAAATATATGGTAAATGTGCATACTAGATGGCTATGAGGATGATCACAGAGATCTGCCATCCAAAAATATGCAAAAACCTAAAAGAAGTGAAAGGATGTAAGTTCGACAAAAAATGTAAATATATGCACCCTGTAGCCATGAATCATAATCAAATAAATAATCAATCAAGTAATAAAATCCAAAATAAGAAAGAAACAAATAAAGAGAGGAATAAAGAATATCAGGTAAAAGAAAAAGCAAGCCATCAACGAGATATGCAGAGATGTCAGCAAAAAATTTCAAAAAGCCTCAGCTCCAAGATACTACTCAAGAGAAAATAACTGTATTTATTATGCATGAGGATATTGCAGATACGGAGAAAAATTGCAGATTCTGACACAAAATGAATAATTATGATGAAGGAAGATCAAATATATATGGAAAAAAATGGATTTTTTAATGTCAGAATTTCTGGAAATGAAAAAAAGAACAACATACCAGAACAGGAAAGAGACATGGGAAAATCCTTATTATTACCCATATTAAATGAAGGAGAAAACACGCAAACCATCATAGTGATGAATGCGCAGGGTTTAGTTACGAGTAACTCAAAAAGAAAAATAGAGTACTTAGAAGAACTAACCCAAATTGAAAAGAAAATAGATATAATGAATATAAGTGAAACCTGGTATTCCCAAGAGACTGGGAATGATGATCAAATAAAAGGGTTCCAAACTTATAGATCAGATAGAAAAAATAGGGATCAAGGGGGAACCGCAATATATGGGAAAGACAAAAAACAAGGAAAAATATATGAGAAATATAGTAACTCAGAATGTGAACTAATAGCGGTAGAATTTGAATCTGAAAAATTAATGAACATAGTAATATATAGACCTCCTAATACTAAAGAGTTTGACTTAATAATAGAAAAATTGGATGATATATGTAGAAATCACAAGGCCTGGAAGAATAGAAATAGGCCCTCTAAGAATTGAAGGGAGATTAACGAATGAAAAAAAGGAAATTTGCAACATATTGGCAGAACGATATAAGAGAGAATTCACCCCTAGAATAGATAATGAAGATAATGATATAGAAGTACGGGACGAAAATAGTGAATATTTAGCGGACATAGATATTAATGAAGCTGATATTGTGCAGGCTATTAATGAAATTAAAAATGGAGCTGCAGCAGGGCCTGATGGAGTTCCTGCTATTTTGTTAACCCTTTGAATACGACTGGGTCGTATACGATACGTTTCCTAAGGTATCCCAGAACACGGGTGTATCGTATACGGTCACTGGCAATTTCCTTTCATGTAGAAGACTGATGATTGAACTGCTAGCCTGTTTTTTCTTGATATGGTTACAATCTGCCAGTTGTCATACTGTGAATTCATATAAATGTGTGCATTTCCCTAAAATTCATTATTTCTCATCATATGTTGTAGGAGGAGGAGTCAAGCGTACGACATCTTCGAGCTTGACCGCCGGCAGATCGAAAGAGCTCTCGATGACGATAATTATTTTGTAGACTTTCTCGGTTAATTTTCTAGATATGAAAATGAATGGGATTTAGAAGACATTTAAATGAATAATTATACGCCTGGTGGCAAGAAGACAGGGATGAAATTTCAAGCGACAGTGAAAATAACGAAAATCTGCTACCTAACGAAAGTAACAGTGTTGAAAGAAGTAGATCATGTTTTTAAATTTTTTGATAACACGACTTTATGTGGCTGACTATTAGAGAGACAAACCGTTATCAAAGACTCCTTGTTGATTACAACTGGAGATGCAGTACCAAAATATAGGCACAAGTTTGCCCAGGTTACTGTGAACGAAATGGTATGCTTCCTGTGTGTGATTATGATCATGTCACATCTAAGTAAACGTCGCATCGTTGATTGCTTGATTACGCTTGAGGCAAACTAGACAAAAGAAGAATGAGAAGGCTGATGGCAAGGGACAGATTTCATCGAATTCTAGCTCTACATTTCGTTGACAATTCACAAGGGAAAAAAATATTTTGTTGATAATTCACAGGAGAGACCCAGATAAAAATGAAATAAAATAGATAAACTAAACTAGTGTTCGTCAATGTGCGTAGCAAAATCAGGAAAAAAATTTCCTTTCCAAGATTTATGCATAGATGAAAGTTTGATGGTATGGAAGGGAAGGCTTAGTTTCAGCAAAATATTCCAAATAAAAGAAGTCGATTTGGAGTGAAAATATTTGAACTTTGTGATGCCCAAACGGATTGTATTCTCGATTTTATAATAAATCTACAGACATATTGGTAGATGAAAACCTAGGCGTATCTGGTTCTGCGGTAAAAGCATTTATGTCTACGTATCCCGGAAAACATGTGACATGTAAACACGATTGTTACCTACCCACATTCACCAGGATCAATATTATAAACCACTTATGACCAAAATATATAATTGTGTAGTGTATGCAGAGTTTTCGTGGCCTCTAGATATATAAGTACATACATTTATACATACATACAAATATGCATGCATGCAAACATACATACAAGCGTCCACATACAAATAAATAAATATTTAAATGTAAATATATATGAATGTATGTACTTATATATCAAGAGTGTATACATTCATACATATATGCATGTATACATACAAAAATACAAACAAACACACATACCACTGTTGATCACAATATATAATTGTGCAGTGTATGCAGCTTTTTCGTGGCCTCTAGAGATATAAGTACATACTTCCATACATGCATACAAATATACATCCATCAAATGCGCATCCATACACACACACACACACACACACACACACACACACACACATATATATATATATATATATATATATATAATTATATATATATATATATATATATATATATATATATATATGTATATATATATATAATGTATATATATATCAGGTATGTGTGTGTCTGTAAGTTTGTATGCATACATGCACCACATTCATACATATATTATGATATATATAATATATATATATCTATATATATATATCTATATATATATATATATATATATTAATATATACAAGTATATGTGTTTATTTGTATGTTTGTATGTATATATACAAATATATATGTATGTATGAATGTATACGCTCTTGATTTATAAGTACACACATTCATACATACATACATCCATATATATATATTATATTATATATATATATATATTATATATATATATATATATATATATATATAGTATAGGTGACAATCGTGTTTACATGTCACATGCAGGTGTGACAAACGACGTGGGTGGTTCTCTGAGATGCTCGTGTCCTTTGACAGAAATGACCTGCCTTGTCTCCAGCTCTTTGTACCTTCCGCCTTTATCGAATTTGGTGGGCGTGGACGTCGGAATATTAGCTTGAAAATAGGGCCACGGGATTATCTCAAGTCCTGACGGTCTCCCGTTCCTTCTTTCATTGACAATGGCGGCTCTTGGAATCTTCCTTTATCACCGGCTGCTAATACGATTTCCACTTTCCCCTGACTTTTGACCGCTATCATCTATCAAACAATGAATTGGAATCTGTCAGAGGGATATAGGCTAATCCCAGGCGCTATTCCGTAGGTAGTATTCCAGCGTTCCGGTACACAAAACTCAACGCAGGTGGCAGGTAAACGAGAGCAGAAAACAACAACCGAGTCATTTTCATCAAAAGGATTCCGGCATCTCAAATACTGCCTGCGTCGACCGTCATACCTGCTACATGAGCCATGCATATACGACTGTCACCGACCAAATGTCCATATTCTTATATATATATATATATATATATATATATATATATATATATATATATATATATATATATATATGTGTGTGTGTGTGTGTGTTGTGTGTGTAATTTACTTTTTTTTTATTTTGTTACTGTTCCAGTAAAGAAATTAACTCTGTTTCCTCCACTTGTGATAAAAGTGATTAGCAACGCAGGAAGCGTTGGGGCCGGTGTTATTGGTAAGGATTCCTTTAGGCTATGAATAATCCCGGCTAGAGCGAGTACTTATACGGACCCATGCAGCGCGCGTACCTTTTGTGTGGGACCAGGACTAATCGCTTCATGCCCTAGGGGTTGTTTCTCTTTTTCTCATTCGGAATACGGAGACAAGGTATGAAAGGCGAATAGGAAATAGATGAATATAAAAACATTGGGGAAATTTCTGACGACAGACACTTGTTAGGATGTCTAGTAGTCCTATTTGCAATAACCTTTACTGCTAGGCCAAAAATAACAAAAGAATTCACCACTTGTAGACAGCAAACGTATAATCTGCTAGAATAATTTTCACAGGTGATGGAGAGGCTCTGGGGGAACAATTATAATGTCTCCTTTTATTCATTTAACCTGGTCCCATATAAATGATTTACCTTTTTATATGGCACAAAAAGATATTCTAATTTTTCTTAGTGTTGATTTATTATTTGGCAGCAGCTTCTTCTCTCTCTGTCTCTCTCTCTCTCTCTCTCTCTCTCTCTCTCTCTCTCTCTCTCTCTCTCTCTCTCTCTCTCTTTTCTCTCTCTCGTCTCTCTGTCAAACCGTGCCGGTAGTAACACGGTTTTCCTCTCTCTCTCCTCTCTCTCAAACTCTCTCTACAAACACTTTCCCGGTAAGAAACACGGTATTCTCATTATCATGGAAGTGTCGG
The DNA here is from genome assembly GCF_015104395.2 of Macrobrachium nipponense. Lineage (NCBI taxonomy): Eukaryota > Metazoa > Arthropoda > Malacostraca > Decapoda > Palaemonidae > Macrobrachium > Macrobrachium nipponense. Next base: position 30,385,896 of record NC_061103.1, on the reverse strand, counting down.
AGATAGTTATTTTTTCTAAATAGCAGTCTTAGAATAATGGTGTAACAAATAATGTAAATATCTGAGAAGAATTCCTACATACATCTAAAAAAAAATGTAATCTTGAATAGATAAAATTCCTATTTATTTCCAAGAATGTATAATAAGTTATTAGAAGTTATTCTATATCGTTGAAATATAAAGCATGATTAACATAAAGTACTAAATATATTCGTAAATCTCCCATAGTCAAGAGTTTTATAAGTCTAAGTGTATGTCTGAATGGTAAATCGAGACAAGACAGATTCCATGCTAGTCTTATACAAGAGCTCCCAAAGCGTTCATAAATCATAATTTCTAATACTACGTATGGTATTTCTTGTCGACTGGTTACTTGTTTATTGCTATGAATATCATTCAGAAATGGGGTTAATATATAATCAGTGATGTCCTTCTTTACAACCATTATTGTAATTGCGCCTATTGGAGTTATTGTTGTACAATTAGAGGGTATGTATCTTGGTAAATCAATCTCTCTCTCTCTCTCTCTCCCTCTCTCTCTCTCTCCTTCTTCACTCTCTCTCTCTCTCTCTCTCTCTTCTCTCTCTCTAATAAATCTCAATTTTTTAAGCGGAAACATAAACATGATCAATATTTTCATGATTAGTTTTCTGGCGATTATGCAAATAACTATTAACACTAATATTAAACTGTGCTGTAGATGTGTTTCGGGGATTCAAAATGAATAAAAAGAAAAAAAAAATGTGTGTCGTCCGCAATTAGTGAAGTACTCATACCTCTGGCAACAGTAAACCCCGATATATAGTACATATGATATGTTTATCTATTTGTGATGTTACATAATTACATATATATATTACGGATGACTACTATCAAAATGTTATCATAAAACTAAAACAGGTTAATATGTAGGAAAACAACAAAGAAACGAGCTGTTACAATGATTGTTTACGTTTTCGTGCGTCTGGTAGCATACTACAGGTGACTCCCATCAGAAAACCTCCGGTTTCTAGGGACCTGTGAGATCTCATCCCAGGCGTAATCAAAGGGTTAAAGAAAGTAGTTCATTCTATCGCAAAGCCACTTGCAATATTATTAAGACAAAGTGTAGATACAGGCACGATTTATGATGAGCACAAATTAGAATATATTATCCATACATTCAAAAGTGGATCAAGACTAGAGGCAAGTAATTATAGGCCTGTGAGTCTAACATCACATATTATGAAAGTGTATGAAAGGGTAATGAAGAAAAATATTATGAAACATTTAATAAAAAATAATCTGTTTAACCCTCTTACGCCTAAGCCCTAAAAACCAAAACGTCTCCCGTAAGCCGAGGCGGGTTTGGAGTGAGCATGGAAGCGGAAAAAATAATTTTTTCAAAAATTCACAGCGTGCTTAGTTTTCAAGATTAAGAGGTCATTTAGGCTCCTTTTTTTTGTCATTGCCTGAAGTTTAGTAGCAACCATGAGAAATTAAAAACAATATCATCATAATATATAAATAATGCGATATATGGTAACGACAAAAAAAATTCATGCATAATTGTATTCAAATCGAGCTGTGCAAAAAACGGTTGAAGCTAACGAGTTACTTTTTTTTCGTTGTATTGTACACTAAATTGCAATCATTTTGATATACAACACATTGTAAAACGATCAAAGCAACACAGAAAAAATATTATCACAAAATGATGCTTGAATTCGTAACGCGCGGACGTAAAAAAATGTTTTTTTTTCAGAAATTCACCATAAAATCTAAATATTGTTCTAGAGACTTCCAATTTGTTTCAAAATGAAGGCAAATGATTGAATATTATGATACTGTAAGAGTTTTAGCTTAGAATTGCAGTTTTCGACCATTTCAGAAGAGTTAAAAGTTGACCGAATGTTGAAATTTTTATATAATTTTTTTTATATGAAATATTGCAAAATTGAGAAAAGCTACAACCTTCAAATATTTTTGTTTGTATTCTTCATGACCTTGTGCACATTTTCATATATGAAACTCTATAAAAACGGCTAATATGAAAAGGAGCAAATATTAGGAGAATGCGACGTACGCATTTCGGAGATTTGGGGCCGCGAATCGGCGCGCGGAGGGAAAGAAATTTTTTTTTTTAAATTCACCATAAATCTAAATATTGTGCTAGACACTTCGAATTTGTTTCAAAATGAAGATAAATGACTGTATATTACTAGATTGTAAGAGTTTTTAGCTTACAATTGAGTTTTTCGACTATTTCGGTTGAGTCAAAGTTGACCGAATGTGGTTTTTTTTCTATTTATCGTGATTTATATGCAAATATTTTGAAAAGGTAAAAGTTACAACCTTCAATCATTTATTGTTGAATTCTACATGAAATTGAGCACATTTTCATATATAAAACTTTATGTAAGGCTAATTTTAAATGGTGCAAACATTTCGACAATCACACGAAAAAATTTCAGATTTTTTTCGGAAGAGTTACAGCGCGGACGTAAGGAAAATTTTTTTTTTTTCATAAATTCACCATAAATCGAAATATTGTGCCAGAGACTTTCAATTCGTTGCAAAATGAGGGTAAATGATTGAATATTACTACAATATTATATTTTAGCTTACAATTGCGTTTTTCGACCCTTTCGTTAGAGTCAAAGTTGACCGAAGGTTGAAATTTTTGCACTTATCGTTATTTATATGAAAATATTTCAAAACTGATAAAAGCTACAACCATGGGTTGTTTTTAGTTGTATTGTGCATGAAATTGCGCACATTTCCATATGTAAAACTTTATGTAACGGCAAATTTAAAATGGTGCAAACATTAGGACAATCTCACAAAAAAAATTATCGGAAGAGTTACTGTGCGGACGTAAGGAAAAAGTTTTTTCATAAATTCACCATAAATCGAAATATTGTGCTAGAGACTCCAATTTGTTGCAAATGAAGGCAAATGATTTAATATTACTGGAATATAAGAGTTTTAGCTTACAATTGCGTTTTTTGACCATTTCAGTAGTCAAAGTTGACCGAAGGTTGAAATTATGGCACTTATCGTTATTTATATGAAAATATTTCAAACTGATAAAAGCTACAATCATGAGTATTTTTTTTTCATTGTACATGAAATTGCGCACATTTCATATATAATACTCCATGTAACGGATAATTTAAAATGGTGCAAAAATTATGTCAAAGTGACGAAATTTTTGAGATGTGTCACTGATACTTTTTAGTGCAATAAGAAAGAAATTCGCGCTTGCGCGCCTGCGTAACGATTGTAAACAAAACAACGCCTTGATCCGTGAACTCCCAGCATCCCCCAAGGCGTGTGATTCAAATGTTTTCGGCTGGTAGGCCTATAAGTATATTTCCGTGAATTTAAAAAAAAACTTTTTTGAGTCGACATATAATACGTCCAATCGGCATACAGGAGATATTTTGACTCAACGTTTAATACGTCCAATCGGCGTAAGAGGGTTAATATAGGACAACATGGTTTCGTACCCGGAAAAAGTACACAAACCCAACTGTTAGTCCACCGTGAAAACATATACAAAAATATGAAAAGCGGAATGAAAGATGTGGTTTATCTAGACTTTGCAAAAGCTTTTGACAAGGTAGACCATAATATATTAGCAAAGAAAATTAGAAAACATAATATAGTGGATAAAGTAGGAAGATGGTTAAAAGAATTTTTACACAACAGAAAACAGATAGTTATTGCAAACGATGAGAAATCAGATGAAGCTAAGGTAATTTCCGGTGTGCCACAAGGTATGGTGTTAGCTGCATTACTGTTTGTTATCATGATTGCAGACATAGACAGTAATGTTAAGGACTCGGTAGCGAGTAGTTTCGCCGATGACACAAGAATAAGTAGAGAAATTACCTGTAGTGAAGATAGGAACGCGCTACAAAGAGACCTTAACAAAGTATATGATTGGGCAGAGGTAAATAGGATGGTATTTAACTCTGATAAATTTGAATCAATAAACTATGAAGACAGAGAAGGAAAGCTATATGCATATAGGGGACCTAATAATGAGACAATCACAAATAAGGAAGCAGTTAAAGACCTTGGTGTGATGATGAATAGGAACATGTTATGCAACGATCAAATAGCAATTCTATTGGCAAAATGTAAAGCAAAAATGGGAATGTTGTTACGGCTTTTCAAAACAAGAAAAGCTGAACACATGAAAATGCTTTATAAAACATATGTTCGTAGCCCACTTGAATATTGCAATATGATATGGTACCCAAACTATCAAAAGAATATTGCACAAATAGAGAGTGTACAAAGGTCCTTTACAGCTAGAATAGAAGAAGTTAAGGACCTTGACTACTGGGAAAGACTACAATCCTTAAAATTATATAGTCTAGAAAGGAGAAGAGAACGCTACATGATAATTCAGGCATGGAAACAGATAGAAGGAATAGCTGAAAACATCATGGAGCTAAAAAATATCAGAAAGAGCAAGCAGAGGTAGATTAATAGTGCCCAAATCTATACCAGGAAAAATAAGGAAAGCACACAGGACATTATTCCACTACGCACCAGCATCAATAATGCAGCGTCTATTCAAAGCGTTGCCAGCTCATCTGAGGAATATAACAGGAGTGAGCATAGATGTTTAAGAATAAGCTCGCCAAATATCTAAACTGCATCCCAGACCATCCAAGATTGGAAGATGCAAAATATACCGGAAGATGTACTAGCAACTCTCTGGTAGACATTAGAGGTGCCTCATACTGAAGGACCTGGGGCAACCCGAACAAGATGTAAGGTCTGTAAGGTAAGGTAAGGAAGGTCTCGCTCTCTCCTCTTCTCAGTCTCTCTCTCTCTCTCGTCTCTCTCTCTCTCTCTCTCGTCTCCTCTCTCTCTTCAGAAATGCTTCCGTATCATATGCTTTATGTTTGTTTGTTTGTATGGTGTTTCTATGATATTTGGAGAATTATTTTAATCGTTCATGAAAGCCGTAAGATATTTTTTAAAAGCGACTTACTTATTTTTCTATTCTATTTTATTTATATTATTATTTTTTTTAAAGGAAAATCCGGGCTCCATTGGTCTTTCAAGTCATTCAAATGCCCTTGGGAAAAAATGCAACAACGCATGCATCAAAACAGAATTATAATGTCTTATATTTTTCATAATTCATAAAAGGATTGCTCTTAGGCTATCATAAGTATGTCATCTACGACTAAGCTTACGCTGAATTATTATTTTAAGTGGCGTTTGGCCTCTTCAAGTACAATTCATTTTTTTTTCTTTGGCTATTGCAATCATTATCGAATACTTCGTATGATTTTCGAATGGAATTTATAATTTAGTCCAAAGGTCAAGCACTGGGACCTATGAGGTCATTCAGCGCTGAAAGGAAATTTGAGAGTAGAAAGGTTTGAAAGGTGTAACAGGAGGAAAAAAGAGAACATGAACGGAGGTACAGCAAAAGGAATGATAGGGGTTGCAGTTAGGCCCGAAGGTACGCTGCAAAGATCCTTATTTAATACCTACAGTGCACCACATGAGGTGTTCTGACGGTACTATCCCCCACGGAGTACGTATGATTTGGCATTTCGAAAAGGTAAGACAACACAAAATCGCCTCTCTTTATATATCCCCCTGGAACGTCATTCGTCTTCATGATTAAGCCAATTTGAGGAAAACCTTATCTTTCCCCTTGTCAGTGCTTACTTCAAGGAGATTATACCAATTTTCTTTTATCTTCAATTAATTCCCGGTAATTGCGATGTTACGAAGCTTCCGTTTACGTGAACATTCTATCATATTCCTTCGTGTTGTTTTTATTATATCAGTTTGGTCGAAACTACTTTAAGCAAAGGAATCTGTCCTCGATTTTCCCCTCTTTTCATCTATCAGTTCTCGAAAATTGTAACGTTGCGAGGCTGTAACTGTGTTATATGAACATGCCTTCATATTCTTATACGCTTTTTCGTTATTCAGGTTTTGTCGAAATGACTTTCTTTTAAACGCAAAGGAAGACACAAGTAGCAGACCTCTTCGTTGTGGGAGGATGAGGGGGGGGGAGGAGGGGACTCTGGTATCTAATAGAACCACCGGTCAGTCCCATTCGTCATCCCATTTCAACGGAGGCAGCGAAACGACCTCCAAAGCCCAGGTCACTCAGCGTTAACAGATGGAGAGAACATTTAATAGTTCGCCCAAAGAGAGAGAGACAGACCTCAGCACGGACGGAGGGAGGGAGGGGCGTGGCGGCCATAACAAGCGCGAATGACCTTTTCACGACCCCTTTTATGACCTGGCGCCTCGTTTGAACCCACCGGCCGAAGGCTCTTTAGTTGATTTTCGATCATGGCGTTTCGTTAGTTAATGTTTATTCGTTATCTTGGCCTTTCCTTCGTGGGTCGGCGTCGCGCCTTAAGGGGTCATGAAATAACGGAGGAAATGAGGTCATAGTACCTTTCATTGTTGTCATTATGGCAGTCAAGTTTTTCCTTTGATATAATGTTTATTTTCACTAATTAGCCTCATATAGTGAAAGGGGGTTTCTGAAGGAGAGAAAACAGTAATTAGTGCTGCATTAAAAACCCTGTAACTGCAGATTTATGGATGAAACCTTGTACAGGAATCTTCCCAAAGCATCTACAGCTTCAAATATCGACAGGAACACTCATCAGCAGCTCGTTGACACCTCTACCCATATTGTCACCCATTTGTATCTTCCTTGCAGTCTTCCCTACCTGGGTATTAAGCGGTGCCTGCACCCCTTTTTTTCATACTATAACTTTATGAATTCAGGTCAAAATGTTCTCGCCCCCCCCCCCCCCCCCTTGCACTTAGGTTGTTCCCTCTACATTTACATCTTTACACGCCTTCCACTTCCATGCACATCTCTCTCTCCTCGCTCGCTCTCTCTCTCTCTATCTCTCTCTCTCTCTCTATCTTCTCTCTCTCTCTCTCCTCTCTCTCTCCTCCTCTTCAAACGTTTCCAAATTCTTTATCCGTTTCGTCACGTATCATTTTTTCATTCTTCCAACTTAACCAAACCACCTCGAAAAACTAAAATTTCTTTTTCCTCACTTCATGAACGATGTAATTCATCTAGGCGTTTCACTTTTTTTTTCTATTAATTCGCATTCAACACACATTGTTTCCGTAACGAAAAAAAAAATTGCTCAACAAACAACCCTTTCATGAGTTACAGTGTTTGCTTCCAGGGATTTCTTTCATAAGCTGAACCTTTGTGAAACAACTACTTTCTGCGTTTTATCTGTTTTACGTTTCCCTTTTTTCCCTCATCCTGTAAATAACATATAATATTTCTCATGTACTATAGGAATCAAGCAGTCATTTCGTTGTTATATCTCAGTATAACAGTTTCATCGTCCTATTCACATTTCTTTACCCGCGCCAACACCAAATAAACTCTCTGCTCCTAAAACACTTTCGTCTTTCTGTACTGTCTGTCATCACTATCTCCAGTTCAGCTTGTGACGTTTTTCCTCGCGGCACGAAGACACTGTCAAGTACCATTTCAATAATCATTTTCCTCATCACGCCTTTCACAACATATTAAACAACAAAGGAGATATCCGAGACCCTTTATCGAAAGCAGACACCAGACCAGTCACTCGCAAGTCTACGTAATCGTAAAGAGCTTAGGTTTCGTCATAAACGTCAAACAATTTCGAATAGATAAGCAGCTGGAATTCAAGACGGAAATTATTTCCAGGAAATCATAGTTATCCACATAAAACATTACCAAAGAATGAAAATCTAAACAATTTCACTTACAGGCTGGGATTACTCGAAATACGATATTCCCAACAATAGACTTTTCCTTCAGCGAGGAATGACGTTCGAACTGCGTGTGAAAGCACCGCTGTGATAAATTAATTCTATAAGAAAGATATTTTTTACTTCTATCAAAAGCGCCAGAGAAGCATACGAAGGCAATTCTGCGGTATTTAGACGTCTAAGGCATCATAATAATGCAGAGGAAGGAAAAAGTGCGGTTGCGTTCTCTTCAACATTATAAGTTGGCTGAGACCTTAAGCAATAAAGAGGAATGGCGATAGTGTATCTCTTCGGAGCATCTTCGCGTTAAGGCAGCTTCATTTGGGGTTTAAGGCGTCATGGGAGAGAGAGAGAGAGAGAGAGAGAGAGAGAGAGACGAGAGAGAGAGAGAGAGAGAGAGAGAGAGAGAGAGAGAGAGAGAGAATAAGTCTTGGCAACAGAATTACTCAAGATTTACGGCAATGCATCAAAATATTTTTCGCATTTATCACTTTAAATTCTAGCAACTGCTACTACTGTTATTGTTTTAGTTACTGTGACATAAGCATTCTCTTCAATTTACGAATTATAAACGGGGGTAACTCAAGGGTGTGTGTATATATATATATATATATATATATATATATATATATATATATATATATATATATATATATATATATATATATTTATATATATATATATAATATACATATACATATACATATACATATACATATATATATATATATTTATATATATATATATATATATATATATATATATATATATATATATATGTATATGTATATATATAGGTATATAGTATATTGGAATAATTTTTTACCCACATAAGAGAATATAACTATTTTATTGAAAAAAATATAAAATTGCATATAACTGCAGCCATACATCATCAAATATGTATTTTGCAATTGAATACTGACAGTAAACGCAGTTATACTGTCAGTATTCAATTGCAGTATCAATATTTAATGATGTATGGCTGCAGTTGTAAGCAATTTTATATTTTTTTCAATAAAATAGTTATAATCTCTATGTGGGTAAAAAATTGTCCCAATATACTATATATATATATATATATATATATATATATATATATATATATATATATATATATATATATATATATATATATAATATATATATATATATATATATATATATATATATATATATAATGTATATATATATATATATATATCTATATATATATATATATATATATATATATATATATATAATATGTATATGCAGTTATAATGCAATTGATGATAAAAGGAGAATTACAATATTGCAAATGTGGCAAAGAAACTTTGATGCCCACACAATGGAAATTCAGCAAGAGCCGCGACAGTCAGCCATTAAAACAAATCACGCCGAATGCCACAGCAGCCCTCAAAAGCGAGTGAATATAATCTTGAAAGTTTCGGAAAAAAGAACACAAGAAAAAAAAATAGAACACACTTAGATTTTCCACACAGCCATCACCCGACCCCCCTCACCAGTGTAGTATACCACATCCCGAACCCCTTCTAACCCTCAACCATTCCACTCCCACAACCCCTCCACTCCGAGTGGCCAAAGACAGTACTAAGACACACTCTCTTCGGGATGACGCATATTCCCAAACTGTAACCAAGTACCGTTCTTTCCCAGAAAAAGCGGGACGCCATATCTTAAAAAAGTAACCCATAGAAACTTCTTGAAAATAATTTTATTTTGGTTTTCACACCCAAATTACCCAACCTACCCTAACCTAACCTCCAAACCTAACTTAACCTAACCTAGGGGCATATCAAATGAAAATGGGGCGGGGGGTGCAATACGAGCATAAATCTCGGGAATTTGTCTCCGGGAATCAGCTCAAAGAAGTTGGGTTGCTAAACGTTCCACAATGATTCTCCATCGACCATTTCCATGGGAATAGTTGTATGACAGTGCCAAAATCGTTCAAGAGATTTTTTCGGTCAGGGTTTTCAATTAATAGTTCAGGGACGATTTCCATCAAGTTGCAGGGTTTTACAAAGTACTTAGTGGACCTAAATGGTTCTTAAGACAAATTTGTTTTAAATGAAATTGCACTTACAGTATTGTAATGCTAATTAAAATGAGTTTCTGTGCATGCACTAAAAAATGCACATTACTCTGATTTGAGCAGATTTTTGGTAGTATTGGTATACACTGTATGCATATACTATATATATATATATATATATAATATATATATATATATATATATATATATATATATATATATATATATATTTATATATTATTAACAGGACCCCAGTTTTAATAAGGTTGGTCCTGTTAGTAATGGTAATTGTGTTAATGCACAGAAAATTATGATGTGATAGTGTGTATATATATATTATATATATATAATATATATATATATATATATCGTCTATATAATAATATATATATTAATCTATATGTAAAAATTAATTAAATTTTAATCTTATATATATATATATATATAAATATATAATATTTATATATATATATTATTTATATATATCTATATCATTCTATAGATATATTTATGTGACAAAGTGTGTGTGTACATACATATATATATATATATATATATATATATAATATATTATATATATATATATATATATATATATATATATATATATATATATATATATATATATATATATATAGCACCAGAATGCCCTGCTCCAAAAAAAAAACAAAAAAATGAAAAAAACTTCAAAAGAACTGAGTAAGAGAAATATAGGTACAGGACATAGGCTGAAGGAACAATTCCACAGACAAAATTTAGGGATGCTTCAACGTTTGTTAAGTATCTCTAAATCTAAGGGGATCCCAAGATTTTTGTTGCCTCTTAATAATTTATCGCTATGAATCTCCAAGAATTGAAGAAATAAACAATCCTGCCTATCCATTTACACAAGAAGAAGGCAAGTGACAGAAAAGATAATGATCATATTCTCTAACACAGTAAGCTTCTTACAAGATGATTGTCAATATAGATTCAGCACTCAAAACAGAATTGAAACAGTAATGGGTCACCAAGAAAAGCATAAGAAATCCACAGCAAATAACTGTTACTAGCAGAAAATGTACTCATAGAGTAGTTAGCCAAACAATAAATTAGTACCTTGTGAGAAGAGAACCAGTAATCAAGTACCCGAAGCGTCAAAAGAAAGAACTTCTTGTCCATAAAGGGTGTGCCTTTGATCTGTACTAACCAACTACAAGTGAAGGAAAATGTAGTGTGTAATGCAAGGGGGGTACAGTGGTTGGACATTTGCCAGTTAGGATCCAGTATATAAGGGTAGTTCAGGATGGGGCATGTCATTGATCAAGTAGAACCTACCTCCCTAGGATAAGTTATGTTGGATTTCAAAAAATTCTTATGATTTACTCAGTCTGATATATGGCAATCTAATATCACTTAGCCTACTTATTTTGACTTAAGTCCACTGGGTGTGGTTAGGTTATGTGAGTGTCCAAAAAAACAGGGAGAGAAGGGCTACACTGGCAAGGACGTGGTGATTTATGCTAGCATGGACGTGGTGATTTAGGTTAAAGTATGTTTAATATATAATTGCATTACACTCATTTGTTTCCTACCTCACCCAAAGCCCCATTATCTCACTGTGTTCCCCCATAACTGTAAAATACAGCCTTATAGGGTCTACTACTGAGTCTCAACAACAACTTCTTTGCTACTTAAATGAACATCAGAAATGCTCAGAGAAAAATAAACCATTACAGGGTAAACAACTGGGCTGCAACATAGCGGCCACCTCTCCCAGAAAGTGGCCACCTTCCCAAAAAAGTACTGAATTTGCTGCCATGAGCATCAATCAAGAGTTGTGGCACATCCAGGCAGCACACACAGACCTCTACACTCCTCTGGAAGTGTTTTCCCTCAAAATTACAAAATAATGGCAAATTTAAGTACATTTTGGGGAAGTGGCCGCATTTCCGGAAGAGGTGGCCGCTATGTCATGGCCCAATCATTTACCCTAATCATATTCATTTATAACTCGAGAATGTGATTTCAGTTTAAAGTAAAAATGACAAATTCATCATACCATTAACTTCATAAAGTCTGAATAGTAGCAAAATTTCTCTTGCAACAAGAAAGGGCATTGGGTACAGTCCTACCCTAATCACTTCCAGTCGTTCTCCCTACTGCTCTATGTATAGCCTATCATTTCCAAACGCTTTATACCATTTTTCCTCATCTTCCCCAACCCTTCCTCCTCTCGCATTGCTTAGCTGAACATATTGCAGCTCTTTTGCCTGTTTCCTTGCCGCCTCCTAGCCCTACCTCTTGGAAAGAGATGCCTTCTGACCATGATACTGCCTAGGCCTACCCTAACCCGAGACAGGTTACTTTATGGGTTGTTAGCATTAAGTTTAGCTATGAAAATATGTGAGAATGAGAATGAATTTACGTTAGAATATGATTACATGCAGCAGTTAGTAGTGTTGCCCGTGTGTGTGTGTGTTTACGCTTCCCGAGTCTTGGACAAAGTCTAGGCCTACCTGTTGCATCAGTTTTTAGTACAGCAAATGTATGGAATTTGTGTTTTACATGCAGGAAACAGCACGTTTTAAAGACTATAACACCCATTGAAAATTACTAATTTTGTAGAGCTTTCTTCCGTTTCCCTTTCATAACTACAATCAAATGATAGGTAGGCTTGTTAGGCTACGACACAATGAAGGACTGCTTACAAACTCTTCAATCTCTAAGGTTACAAAGACGAAAATAACCATTGAAAATACTTAATTTTTACAAAAATTTTGTCTACACTCCCATCCTTTACTCTTTCATATAATCAAAACGAGTACAACATTGAAGGATTACTTACAAACTTAGGCCTATAAATTTATAAATAATGTTCTGCTGGTGGCCTAGGTAGTAGCTGCAAGGTGACTACAAAACGAAATCAACACACTTACATATAGTATTCCGGTGAAAATTAAGAGTATATATCTTTATGTATCAGCCAAACGGGAAAAAGTCACATATGACCTCATTTTTAGCGTAAATATTTACCAAAATAATCACTATTTCCTTTTTACACCGACACAATAAAAAGACACCTCGGCGAAGTGTTTACATTCCGAGATAAATTGAGAATGATTCGAGTTGCCAGTAGCGCAATATTTCGAATATTTTTTTACGCCATTATAACATTATTTTTGAGGTATTTGTCCCTACATAAGCAAAATCTTTATTTACGATAGACCCTTCTAACACGTATCTCTACGATAATCGAAAGGATTTTTATAAAAAATCAGGAAATCACAAAATGAATAAGTATTCGGATGATCAGAACTTAAATGACAAAAGAAACCCGCCTTGCGCCGTGATGTTACGGTTCTTGTTGGTTTACATCCAAAAGGCGAGGGACCCAAACCAGGCATTTTAATCCATTTTACACTTCGCCAAACTTACCCTTCTTGACAAAGGGCCTGTGATTGCATTATTACACTACCCGTAAATAAATGGATCGCGTTTATCGCCACCTTATTTATAAAAAAAGAAACATCATTACCAGGTAATGATACAAAGTTTTCTTACCGGAATGAAGCTGTCTGAGATAACCGTATATATAAGATTGGCATACGTATCACACAGCAAACCTTCATCCCAAATATAACAACAACAACAAAAATAATAATAATAATAATAATAATAATAATAATAATAATAATAATAACAACAACTCATCTTTATGGCGCATTCACGAGATTCATTGAAGCTAGGTTGAGTGGCGATCCAACCTTTAGGAAACTGCTGAATTAAGGACTTTTTTAAGGACATTTTTGCGAAACAAAAATTAAAAACATCATTTTAACAGAAATCCTTCCAGCTTACCTAAACCGCAAAAGAATGAAAGCAAAAAACGAGCTCAGTTAATTAGCCCACGTACGAAATACGAGAAGGCAAAAGGTAACATCATGAAAGTACTCTGGTAAAGCTTAGCAAGGAAAGGGCCAGAAAAGTTATCTAATATATATATATATATATATATATATATATATATATATTAATATATATAATATATATATATATGTATATATATATATATATATATATATATATACATATATATATATATATATGTGTGTGTGTATGTGTGTGTATGTGTGTGTGTATAGGTTACACACGCGCGCGCGCACACAAGATTCAATTTAATGATATCCAAAAGGATTACGGACTATAACAAGAAACTCGGATATAACCAGTTTTTATCACTATTTTTCCCATATTCGATACGATTTCAATTAAAAAGGATATTAAATGGAATTGAATCGAGAGTAAACGATACCGGTTAAAACGAACAAAAATGAAATGGAACAGAATTGAAGCATTTTTCTTCCCCCATAATAACTCAGTTTGCGAAGACTGAACGTAACAGATAAAAAGCTTAGCGATGAACAAGCTGGTTCCAGGAAACGCGGAAGTTCGTCATATCAAATATTTATGTTAAAATATGTGGTGCAGTACACTGACTTTAAAACTTCCCTTCTGATGGCCTATGCTGATCACAGATGGCATTTGATAGCGTCCACAGACCAGTATTATGAAACTTATACATGCAGAGTTAATGTTAAAGAGGTCTTGTCAAATGAATTTGCAGTTTGTAGTAAATAGTGGAGTGCCCAAGGGAATGTTATTTCACCTTTGTTGTTTGCCCTTCTTATGCATTTTATATTAAAAAAACGCAAAAGATTTAGAATGAAGTTATAACTGAAAGCTGGCACTCTTAGAAATACTAAGGACTGTAGTTTTAGCCAGCAAATCACCACATTAATCTGAAAACAAAAGTAATGGAAACAGAATTCGCACAAAGGGATGAATTAGCATCATGTGGAGCAGGAAATAATAGGGATGAGTTGTTCTGTTGAACATTTAGGAAAAATGATATTCGATGCAGGTTCTCTTGAGTTGGAATTAGGGAGGTTGAAATAGGCAAATCAAACATAATGGGCAGAATGAATAAAATTTCGAAATCAAATAAAGAGAATATCTATTCCTTATAAAGGGAACATTGTTATTGTGTGATTATATATATATATATATATATATATATATATATTATATATATATATATATACAATAAAAGGAGCCCATAAAAACACCAAAATAGAGAGAGAGAAATACTATATTTCAGAGACTGCTGTCTCCCTCTTCATCTACCTGAAGAGGGAGACAGCAGTCTCTGAAATATAGTATTTCTCTCTCTGTATTTTGGCGTTTTTATGGGCGCCTTTTATTAGATGGAATTCTGTTATAACAGAACATTTTTTACTAGATATATATATATATATATATATATATATATATATATATATATACATATATATGTGTATATATATATA
>NC_061103.1:30363240-30368240 GCF_015104395.2 Macrobrachium nipponense | reverse complement strand
GAGCGTAATAAAAGGCGCAGAAGGCGAAAGGAGAGCAGAGCTCATCTTAATTAAATTCTCAAATCTATTTTTGATTCGCCGTTCCGATAAAACTTCCGTTGCTACTGGTCCTGATAATTCCGTAGTCAAATTATTCAATAACTTGCAAATTCCGGGAAAATCCCTCTGCCCGGCCTGACCATCAAAATCGAGAAGAATTTGATACCATACAGCAATTTACGTTCGTAGGAAATGAAAATAACTATTATATTGAAAAATAGCTGAACACATATCACATCCCATTACCTCGCAGCAATCACCATTTCGCTGTGAAATATTACGTTTAGCGCCAAGTTGCTGCTACGCCATTTTCAATTTGAACAAGGAATGAAAAGCGGATTAAACGCTGGATTATCCCATGGAAACTGGAAAGTAATCCTTTCCCAACACTCTAGGTACAGCTAACTGTATTCTTCGTTTTGGAGAAATGTATTACTCTTAGGGCCATCTTTGTAAATTAGATACATCTTAGCTTTACCAGACCACTGAACTGATTAACAGCTCTCCAAGGGTTGGCCCCAAGGATGAGATAGTTTTGCGTGGTTACCTAGCAACTCGACCTACAGCTTATTGTGGGATCCGAACCTCATCGAGAAATGAATTTCTATCACCAGAAATAAATTCCTCTGATTCTGCGTTGGCAGAGCGGGGAATCACACCCGGACCCTGAGACCGGTAGTCGAGCATGTAACAGACTCGTCCAACGAGGAACTACCATCTTTGTAAAAGTCATGCAGGGGCAAGGGAAGAAAAAAAAGAGAAAAAAAGAAAAACTAAATTTTCCCTTGATATTAACAAAGTTGTAAATCATTGACAGCTAAGAGTAGAACTTAATATGAAAAACAGATACCCAAAATTGTGATAAAAGCACAAAACTCTTTTCGGAACATATCAAAAATTATAAAGCACTTCAAAATGCACAAACAAAATTACCCATATTTACACATCCAGTCCTTCTATTCAGAGGAAGTTCTCATTTCCAATTCGTAAGAGCAAATTCACAATTCATATGGTTTGTTTGTATGGTGTTTTTACGTTGCATGGAACCAGTGGTTATTCAGCAACGGGACCAACGGCTTTACGTGACTTCCGAACCACGTCGAGAGTGAACTTCTATCACCAGAAATACAAATCTCTCACTCCTCAATGGAATGCCCGAGAATCGAACTCGCGGCCACCGAGGTGACGGGCAAAGACCATACCAACCACGCCACTGAGGCGCTACAATTCATATGGCATTGTATAAGAAGACTGACCTAAAATTGGCAATGTTTGTGCAGTTGCGATTATTTGGTGTAAATGGAGGTGGTCTCATCGAACAGCAGTATGAGGAAGTATGTAGTTTTGATTTAAAAATCTAAAAATCAAAATGACGACTCGGGCAAGGAATTAACGTCAAACTATGAAACATGACATTGGAAGTCCAGAATTTTTGACTTACGGTCTTTGTAAGTGTTCATGCATATATCTGTACAGTTACGCAAATATGGTTAAGTATTTTATGTACGTTTACATATTTTCAGGACACACCTTTGACCTTTAGATTGAATCTGAGTCGTGTTTGTACACACGCCAAGAGATTCGTAATCCATTTTGGCACGCAAGTGCTGCCATCCATCCCGTGAAACGTTTCAGACGCCTGACGATTTCCTTGTGATGAAAAAGACATCTGTCACGATTCCCTGAAGGTAGAAGGGATAGTTTGGAGAGAGGAAAGGGGGAAGCTGACCCTGTTCCATCATCCTCCTCCATCTTCCTCTTTACACAGAGTTTGTTTTTGTGGGCGTTGGCATTTGAGGGAAACAGCCGCGATGAATTCATTTGTTTTAAAAGTATCTGTGAATACCCGGCGTCATTTTTCACGCAGGCCTTTGTGGGGATCCTCGCAATCCGTTTGATTACATTACCCGGCGGGATTTACATCGTTTCTCTCCCTGGGTGAATCCGTGTAATCTCTGATTTACTTTTCCTGTTTCTTCTGATTCTTTGTTCAGTCGTTTGGTTATGTGACTGCAGGAACTTGTAGTTCCTGTTTTTAGTTGATATTGTTTATTTTCGAAATATAAATTTAATTTGCGTAGAAGAATTACTTTTTGATTGTTATTACAAAATAGGTTTGTACATTTCCAGATTCCTCTATTTACTGACTTTTGGATCACTTTCCTTTATTCTACTTTGTTTGAAAAGTTTTCCATTGTTAACGTCTATATTTTTTCTTAGCTTTGAGCATCCCTTTCATAAGCTTCTCTACCAAGCCTTTTATTAGTCAATCATATCTCGAAATCCTTGCGACATCACGCAGGATTTACTTTCGATATCCAGGCAAAATTCGAAACACATGTTCGTAACTACTAGGGATGGCTTCCTGTATCATTCCTTTGTAAGGTTTCTAATTCCTCACTTGTGTGTATCCATCAAAATTCGTATGCTTAATTTGTTTTTAATTTTTGTAAATGCCCTCCTTTCTCTTCCCGATCATGTTCAATGAGTAATTACATGGAACTATCTAAAAATAATATAAATAAATTATGAGGTAGAGAATTCAGGTCATACTTAGAAGCATAACACTGGTACTTTACGAAACCTGTTTTAAAGTGGTACATAGTTGTGTTTTATGTTATGTGTTTAGATATTTTCAGAAAACCCCTTTGACCTTTGATTGAATTAGATTCTCGTCTGTAGGACGCCAAGAGATTCGTAATCCATTTTGACGCTCGGTGCTGCCATCCATCCCGTGAGATGTTTCAGATGCCTGACGATTTCCCTGTGATGAAAAAGACATTTGTCACGTTTCCCTGAAGGTAGAAGGGATAGTTTTGGAGTGAGGAATGGGGGAAACTGATCCTGTTCCATCATCCTCCTCTCTTCCTCTTTCTCTTTACACAGAGTTTGTTTTTGTGGGCGTTCAGGTGGGTGTCGGCATTTGAGGGAAATAGCCGCGATGATGTCATTTGTGGAAAAGGATCTGTGAATATCCGGCGTCATTTTTCACGCAGACCTTTGTGGGGAACCTCGCAATCCGTTTGATTACATTATCCGGCGGGATATTCATCGTTTCTCTCCTCCTGGGGGTGGGGGGGGATCCGTGTAATCTCCGATTTACTTTTCCCGTTTCTTCTGATTATTTGTTAATTATATGGTAATGCAACTGCCTTAACTGGACGAGCCTATTTTTTATTTAGATCCTTTGATAGTGTGGCAAAATATAGTTCCTCTGAATAAAGGATTTGATGGGTCTATTTATACTCTTAGCTTGTGTGATTTGAATCGCTTGTCATTTTTTATATATTTCAAAAATATGTTCTTACTTTGTACAAACCCTATCAAGAATCTTGTATTTATCGTTCAACTAGTTGCCTCATATTTTAATCGGACCTTATTTTTCATGGGCGAAAGTTATTCATGATTTTAAAGTTTATTATGTCTGAGCTTGAAGCATCCTCTCTCTATGTTTGTTTCGCTGTCCAGCTCTTCATTGCTTGGCATTCACCTTAATGCGTTAGGATTTCATATCTCTGAGCTAAAATAAAAAAAATTCTGTTCATGACTACTCTTGAAGACTACCTATATCTTTCCATTGTAAGGTTTCATATGCGCTTGATATGTTTATTTTTTCATGCTCTCCTCTTTCAAACATAACAAAAGAAGAAAAAAAAAAAAAAAAAAAGATATTTTCTTTATCCCTGCAGTCACATAACCGAACGACTGAACAAAGAATCAGAAGAAACAGGAAAAGTAAATCAGAGATTACACGGATTCCCCCAGGGGGAGAAACGATGAATATCCCGCCGGGTAATTTAATCAAACGGATTGCGAGGATCCCCACAGAGACCACGTGTGAAAAATGACGCCGGATATTCACAGATCCTTTTCCCTCAAATGCCGACACCCACCTGAACGCCCACAAAAACAAACTCTGTGTACAAGAGAAAGAGGAAGATGGAAGAGGATGATGGAACAGGGTCAGCTTCCACCATTCCTCTCTCCAAACTAACCCTTCTGCCTTCAGGGAATCGTGACAAATGTCTTTTACATCACAAGGAAATCGTCAGGCGTCTGAAACGTTTCAAAGTGATGGATGGCAGCGCTGAACGTCAAAATGGATTACGAATCTCTTAGGCGTCCTACAGACACGACTCTTAATTGATTCTACAGGTCAAATCTATCTCCTGAAAAATTGTAAACATACATAACATGAGCAACATTTTTATTGTCTATCCGCATACCCAACTACCATGTACGGATAAGAGAGAAACACACAAACCATAAAACACATTTCCCAGACTAACAATGTCATACTTATAAGTGTCATTTGAATTTTCTACCTAAAACGTTAAACAAAAAATCTACATAGTTTTTCATACTACGGTTAGATGAGCCTGTCCTTCATTCACACAAACATGCAACTGTGCAAAGATTTATAATTGTACCTCAGAATTTCATACACATTGCCATATTACTTGTAAACGTGACAATGAAGATCTTGTATATATATACGACAATGGTGAACCTTTCTATACAAGTTTTGGATACTATTTATGTATCTGATTCCTTCAATTGCAACCCAAAGAGCGATGAGATAATATATGTATGAATTTGATAAACGACGTATCTCTTTCGTGTTTGTTGTGTTAAATGGTCAATACAATACAAACACAGACTGTACCTGTTTTATCGAACTGTTCTAACACAAAAAGATCTTTCAACTGTTTCCTCATACATGAATGAACGGTTGAATGAAAGGAATTTGGAGGCCATATACTAAGCAAATAATTATATTAACAGATATTCAGTCAATCCAATTTAGCAATCACACTTTCTCTACACCAAATCCTCTTTTGTCTCTCTCTCTCTCCATACCATACATTTCCCCTATTGAAAGGGTGACATCATAAGGGTAACGTCTTCTTTCCTGGGCACCTCTGTCATTGAGTTGAAAATGCCCTTTTCTTGACTCCCAG
>NC_061103.1:30326888-30362740 GCF_015104395.2 Macrobrachium nipponense | reverse complement strand
TATGAGATTTGACTGCTAATGTGTAACTCATAATAACTGATCAGCCTCATCATAATATCTAATGAATATTTATTTCTAATAACATTTCAGCAGCTGTTAGGACGAGTGTCTTTGTTTACGGGTGCATTTACATTCTTTCATTTTAAGAAGCTGATTTCTAAGTACCATATTTGTGACCAGATGTCTGAACTCGTCCATAGTGTGAGATATTGGGTCAAATTTGACATTAAGCTAGTTTGCGATTATGAATGTCAAGTATTTATTACAGGAGAGAGGTTTCCAGATATAATGGTTTATAGATTGCATTGTAATATAGCTGACCGGAAGATTCCTCGTGTAATCTAGCTTAACGTTTATTGTAGGAGAGAGAGAGCGAGAGAGAGAGAGAGAGAGAGAGAGAACGAAGAAAGAGAGAGAGAGAGAGGGGGGGGGGGTTTGGTATGGGGGGCCGACGTGTTGTGCCCTAGAACATCCCTTGACCTGCAGTAGGCATTTCAGAGAGAATACGACGAGAATCTAATTCAATCAAAGGTCAAAGGGATTTTCTGAAAATATGTAAACACCTAACATAAAACACAACTATGTAAGTGTTGTCTGTATATCGGCCTGATTTGTACAGATACAGACATGTACACACTCCAACTTTTAAAACAGGTTTCGTAAAGTACCAGTGTTATGCTTGTAAGTATGACCTGAATTCTCTACCTCATAATTTATATTTTATTATTAGATAGTTCCATGTAATTACTCATTGAACATGATCTGAAGAAAAAGGAGGGCATTTACAAAAATAAAAAACAAATTAAGCATTCGAATTTTGATGGGATACACCCGAGTGAGGAATTAGAAACCTTACAAAGGAATGATACAGGAAGCCATCCCTAGTAGTTACGAACATGTGTTTCGAATTTTGCCTGGATATCGAAATAAATCCTGCGTGATGTCGCAAGGATTTCCAGATATGACGACTAATGAAAGGTTTGGTAGAGAAGCTTATGGAAGGGATGCTCAAAGCAGATGAAAAATATAGACGTTAACAATGGAAAACTTTTCAAAAAAAGTAGAATAAAGGAAAGTGATCCAAAAGTCAGTAAATAGAGGAATCTGGAAATGTACAAACCTACTATTTTGTAATAACAATCAAAAAAGTAATCCTTCTACGCAAATTAAATTTATATTTCGAAAATAAACAATATCAACTAAAAACAGGAACTAAAAGTTCCTGCATGTCACATAACCAAACGACTGAACAAAGAATCAGAAGAAACAGGAAAAGTAAATCAGAGATTACACGGATTCCCCAGGGAGAGAAACTATGTAAATCCCGCCGGGTAATTTAATCAAACGGATTGCGAGGATCCCCACAAAGGCCTGCGTGAAAAATGACGCCGGATATTCACAGATCCTTTTCCACAAATGAAATCATCGCGGCTGTTTCCCTCAAATGCCAACGCCCACAAAAACAAACTCTGTGTAAAGAGGAAGATGGAAGAGGATGATGGAACAGGGTCAACTTCCCCCATTCCTCTCTCCAAACTTTCCCTTCTACCTTCAGGGAATCGTGACAGATGTATTTTACATCACAAGGAAATCGTCAGGCGTCTGAAAACGTTTCACGGGATGGATGGCAGCGCTTGCGTGCTAAAAATGGATTACGAATCTCTTACGTGTACAAACACGACTCAGATTCAATCTAAAGGTCAAAGGTGTGTCCTGAAAATATGTAAACGTATATAAAATACTTAACCATATTTGCGTAACTGTACAGATAGATGCATGAACACTTACAAAGACCGTAAGTCAAATATTCTGGACTCCAATGTCATGTTTCATAGTTTGACGTTAATTCCTTGCCCGAGTCGTCATTTTGATTTTTAGATTTTAAATCAAAACTACATACTTCTCATACTGCTGTTCGATGAGACCACCTTCACTTACCACAAATAATCGCAACTGCACAAACATTGCCAATTTCAGGTCAGTCTTCTTATACAATGCCATATGAATTGTGGCGCCTCAGTGGCGTGGTTGGTATGGTCTTTGCCCGTCACCTCGGTGGCCGTGAGTTCGATTCTCGGGCATTCCATTGAGGAGTGAGAGATGTGTATTTCTGGTGATAGAAGTTCACTCTCGACGTGGTTGGAAGTCGAAAAGCCGTTAGTCCCATTGCTGAATAACCACTGGTTCCATGCAACGTAAAAAACACCATACAAACAAACATATGAATTGTGAATGTGCTCTTAGGAATTGGAAAATGGAGAACTTCCTCTGAATAGAAGGACTAGATGTGTAAATATGGGTAATTTTGTTTGTCCATTTTGAAGTGCTTTATAATTTTTGATGTTTCGAAAAGAGTTTTGTGCTTTATCACAATTATGGGTATCTGTTTCGTTCAGTTTCATGTGTAACCCGCCCAACTCCATATACATTATTTTTCATATTAAGTTCTGCTCTTAGCTGTCAATGATTTACATCTTTGTTAATATCAAGGGAAATTTAGTTTTTCTTTTTTTCTCCTTTTTTTTTCTTCCCTTGCCCCTGCTTGTGATTTCTACAAAGATGGTAGTTCCTCCTTGGATGAGTCGGTTACTTGCGCGACTACCGGTCTCAGAGTCCGGGTTCGATTCTCCGCTCTGCCAACACAGAATCAGAGGAATTTATTTCTGGTGATAGAAATTCATTTCTCGATGAGGTTTCGGATCCCACAATAAGCTGTAGGTCGAGTTGCTTGGTAACCACGTAAAACTATCTCGTCCTTGGGGCCAACCCTTGGAGAGCTGCTAATCTGTTCAGTTGTCTGGTAAAGCTAAGATGTATCTAATTTACAAAGATGGCCCTAAGAGTAATACATTTCTCCAAAACGAAGAATACAGTTAGCTGTACCTAGAGTGTGGGAAAGTATTATTTTAATATAGTTAGCTGTACCTAGGTTTTGGGGAAAGAATTACTTTCCAGTTTCCATGGGATAATCCAGCGTTTAATCCGCTTTCATTCCTTGTTCAAATTGAAAATGGCGTAGCAGCAGCAGTGTGCAGCAACTTGGCGCTAAACGTAATATTTAACAGCGAAATGGTGATTGCTGCGAGGTAATTGGATGTGATATGTGTTCAGCTATTTTTCAATATAATAGTTATTTTCATTTCCTACGAACGTAAATTGCTGTATGGTATCAAATTCTCTCGATTTTGATGGTCAGGCCGGGCAGAGGGATTTTCCGGAATTTGCAAGTTATTGAATAATTTGACTACGGAATTATCAGGACCAGTAGCAACGGAAGTTTTATCGGAACGGCGAATCAAAAAGATTTGAGAATTTAATTAAGATGTGCTCTGCTCTCCTTTGCATTCTACGCCCTTTTATTACGCCTCTCGTGGATTTACGAATTTTTGACTTCGTGGACTAGACAGCGTTGCAGGTTTCGTGTTGTGTTCCTGTTCAAGGTGGAATGGTTACGTTTGATTTTGGTCATTATGGTAACCATTACACAGTGTTTCTTTGTTGGCATTCATCGTATATGACGTTCAAATGTATTGAATGTATTAAGATGTCTTCCGCCGATTTGACGAAACTCGTTTCACTGAGTTTATAATTAGGTGAAGAAGTAATTGATTGAATTTTGTATAATTAGGTGAAGAATTAATTAACTGAATTTTATATAATTTGGTGAAGAAATAATTGAGTTTTGTATAAGTAGGTGAAGGAATAATTGGTTAAGTTTTGTGTATAATTAGTTGAAGAAATAATGATCGAATTTTGTATAATTAAGTGAAGAAATAATTACTGAATTTTGTATAATGAGGTGAGGAAATAATTGATAAAATTTTGTATAATGAGGTGAAGAATGATTGATCAAATTTCGATGTATATCTACCTTTCATAGAGGGTTTAGCACTTAACTTCGTCGTTAATACAACTTCCGATAATTGTCCTGTTGAGTGGGTGGGGGGGAGACCATTTATACGAATGAATAAATGAAAAGATGCTGGGTAAGTTAAAAGTGTTTTGAAATACTTTGTAGATTTGTGATCTCTGATCGTTATTGGAAAGCATGATAAGAATGTCTGCGAGGAGAGTAATTCGACTAAATGAAGATCAAGTTAAGTAAAAGGATTAATTCTCGTTATATACGATAGTGTTTTATAAAACAAGCTGTTGTAACGTTGGGGAAAATTATCTTAATAAAATGATATAAAAGAAGAGAAGAACAGCCATATGGAAATGACAGTGTTAGAGCGTCAAAGGAGGTGAGATTTGGAATGAATAAAGCGCATCGTATATCCAAACCTTTTGATACGAGGATACTATAGGCCTTTTTGAATATTATTGAAATGATTTTTCTCATGAATGATGTGTGTAACGAAAGACTGATGCATTGAGGTGGGCTAAAGTGATTTGCACATGTAGAGACGGAGTTTCTTTATTTTTTTTTATTGTTTTTTTTTTTTATTTTTTTTTCTTTTTTTTTTTTTTTGCTTCGTGGAGGAAAGGACTGAGCACACTTATGCTTCGGTGGTTGATGTGTATATCATCAAGGAATGCGATATGTTTATATACTATATATTAGGTATATTATATATATAGTAATAAATAAAAAGTATAACATTACATATGTATGTGTGTATAATTTCTATTGATTAATATATATATTGATATATATTATAATATATATTATATTTGTATATATAAATCTATATTATATATATATTTATATATATACATATATATATATATATATATATAAAACTATTTTTTTTTTTTTAATAATATAGATATATATTATTTATTATAGAACATATATAGATATATATTATATTATATATATATATATATATAATATATATATTATAATATATATATTTGTGGTCCTGTGTATCCAGTTATGCCGTACGTACTAAACATATTTGTATTAATAATTTTCCTTGTTAACTGTTACCTGGAAAAAATATTATTCCGGTCGAATTTCCTGTCCATGAATATTTTAGGGCGAAAAAGCAGATCTCTCTTTATTAGGTAATAGAGGAATTATTATATTTTTCATACAAATATTAATACCCTGGTTATTTATTGTAACGAAATCAGCTTGGACCTCTTTATTGCCACAACTGATACACAAAAGTTGGATATTAATATATCGCTTTTGTGAACAGAATACGTTCCATTAATGAGATCGAACATGAAACGATGATTTCGATGATAATTTTTATTTGGATGGTGATTTTGGTTCTCCAGCAGAATTTACTCTCACGCATGTCATGCTGTTGAATTCTAATAACATGAAACGATTATGAATGGAGGAGAAGTATTTACTTTTAGTATTAATACTAATACTACCAAGAAGAATTCCCGTAACAAATATAATTTAGGAATTATTGACGAATATTATTAACGAATTTGAGTGAAGAATTATTAATAGATATAATTCTTAAATTACTGACGAATATTATTAACAAATATATTCGAATAACAAATTATTAACGAATATAATCGATTAACGAATTATTACTTATACGATCAACCAAATTATTAATGAGTACAATCAACGAATTATTAAGGAATACGATCAACCAATTATAAAATTATTAACGAATATGATTAACGAGTTATTAAAGAGTACGATCAACAAATTGTTAATGAATACGATTAACGAATTATTAATGAACACGACCTACCAGTTATTAACGAATACGGTCAACCAATTGTTAACGAATACGATTAATGAATTATTAACGAATGCGATCAATCAATTATCAGCGAATACAATTAACGACTTATTAACGAATGCGAATAAACGAATTATCGGCAAAGAATCCAGCGATCATCCCTGCATAATTCGTTCAAAGCATTTGCCAATACATCGTAATGAATGACAGGCATTACAAGCAAAAGCTGGTCATTGCGATGGTCATTACGGGTAATGCCGTGTTATTGCAACTTGAGTCAAAACCGCTTTGCGCTAATTTCATAATGAAACAAAACAATTCTTTGCATGATTGAATTTATTATACCGAAATCAAGCAAAGCGTGGTGGAGCCTTGTCCATTATTTTATTTTCTCCCGTATGTAATAATGGGGATGGGTTTGCTGTTAGATGTTTGTTTTTGTAAAGATGTATGTATCATAGACATGATTGCCTTTATTTATATGCCAGCATGATATATATATATATATTAATAGATAGAATAATATAATAAAATATATATGAATAATAATAATAATAATAAGAATAATATAAGTAATAATAAAATAATAAAACTAAATAATAATAATAAACATAATAATAAATAAAATAAATCAATAATCAACACATCATAATAAAAATAATCATCATAATAAACATCCCATCATATAAAAAAAAAAAAAAAAAAAAAAACAAAGCACATCATAATAAACGTATCATAAAAACATCAGCATTAATCATATAAGAACATAATCAAGAATAATAAAACAAACATATCAATAAAATACATAATAATACATCAAATCGAATAACTACATTCAACATACATAATCATAAACCGACATAAATAAATACATAATCATAATTAATACATAATAATACATAATCATAAAATAATAAAGAAGACATAATCGAATAAGACATAATAAAGAACATAACAATAATACCTAATAATACATACTCAATATAATACATAATCAAATACAAGACTAAGAAATAGTAAAGAATAAATACTAAAATAATACATAATACATAATAATACATTAATACATAATAATACTACATAATACAAAATACATAATAATAATAATCAATACATAATAAAATAAAAATAAATAATAACTAATAAACCTAATAATAATAAATAAAAATAATAATAATAATGAATAAATGAATAAATACATAAGAAATAATTAATTAATAATTAAAATAATAATAAGGAATAATTAATTAATAATTAATATAATAATTAATAATAAATAATAATAATTAATAAATAATAATAAGTAATTAATAATAATAATTAATAATGAATAATAATAAGAATAAAATTAATAATAATTAATTAATAACATAATAATAATAATAATAATAATAATTAATAATAATAATAATATAATAATTAATAATTAATAATAATAATAATACGAAAATAATAAAATTAATAATAAATAATAATAATAATAATAAATAATAAAAAATAATAATAATAATAATAAAAATAATAAAAAAAATAATAAATAAAAATAATAAAAAAATAATTAAAAGAATAATAATAAAATAATAAAATTAATAAATAAGTAATAATTTAATAATAATTAATAAAATAATAATAATAATATAATAATAAAATAATTAATAATAATAATAATTAATAATAATAATAATAATTAATAATAATATAATAATAATAATAATAATTAATAATAATAATAATAATAATTAATAATTAATAATAATAATAATAATAATAATAATTTAATAATAATTAATAATAATAGGAACCCCCTAAAAAAACACCAAAATACAAATAGAGAAATACTATATTTAAGAGACTGCTGTCTCCCTCTTCGGGTAGATGAAGAGGGAGACAGCAGTCTCTTAAATATAGTATTTCTCTCTTTGTATTTTGGTGTTTTTTATGGGTTCCATTATTATATTATAGTATTAGTATAGTATTAGTATTAGTATTATTAGTATTAGTATTATTGTTATATTATTTATAATTATATATATATATATATATATATATATATATATAGATATATATATATATATATATATATATATATATATATATATATATATATATATATATATATATATATATATATATATATTTATATATATATATATATTTATATATATATACTATATATATATATATATATATATATATATATATAATATCACATACATCACACAATAACAATGTTCCCTTTATAGGAATAGATTTTCTGTGTATTTGATTTCTAAATTTTTATTTAGACTGCCCATTGTTTGATTTTTACCTTTTTCAGCCTCACTAATTCCAACTCAAGAGAACCTGCATCGAATATCATTTTCCTAAATGTTAAACAGAACAACTCATCCCTATTATTCCCTGCTCCATCTGATGCTAATCATCCCTTTGTGCGAATTCTGTTTCCATTACTTTTGTTTTCAGATTAATGTGGTGATTTGCTCGCTAAAACTACAGTCCTTAGCATTTCTTAAGTCTGTCAGCTTTCAGTTAAACTTCATTCTAAATCTTTTGCGTTTTTTTTTGTTTTTTTTAATATAAAATGCATGAGAAGGGCAAACAACAAAGGTGAAATAAAACATTCCTTGAGCACTCCACTATTTACTACAAACTGCAAATTCATTTAACAAGACCTCTTTAACATTACCTCTGCATGTATAAGTTTCATAATACTGGTCTGTGGACGCTATCAAATGAAATCTGTGATCAGCATAGGCCATCGGAAGGGAAGTTTTAAAGTCAGTGTACTGCACCACACATTTTAACATAAATATTTGATATGACGAACTTCCGCGTTTCCTGGAACCAGCTTGTTCATCCCTAAGCTTTCTATCTGTTCTCTCAGTCTTCGAAAACTGAGTATCTTATGGGGGAAGAAAAATGCTTCAATTCTGTTTCCATGTTTCATTTTGTTCGTTTTTAAAACGTTATCGTTTACTCTCGATTCAATTCCATTTAATATCCTTTTTAATTGAAATCGTATCGAATATGGGAAAAAATAGTGATAAAAACTGGTTATATCCGAGTTTCTTGTTATAGTCCGTAATCCTTTGGATATCATTAAATTGAATCTTGTGTGCGCGCGCGCGTGTGTAGCCTATATAAATAAATATATATATATATATATATATATATATATATATATATATAATATATATATATATATAAGATAACTTTCTGGTCCTTTTCCTTGCTAAGCTTTACCAGAGTACTTTCATGATGTTTACCTTTTGCCTTCTCGTATTTCGTACGTGGGCTAATTAACTGAGCTCGTTTTTTGCTTTCATTCTTTTGCGGTTTAGGTAAGCAGGAAGGTTTTCTGTTAAAATGATGGTTTAATTTTCATTTCGCAAAAATGTCCCTAAAAAAATCCTTAAATCAGCAGTTTCCTAAAGGTTGGATCGCCACTCGTCCTAGCTTCAATGAATCTTGTGAATGCGCCATAAAGTTAATGATTGTTGTTGTTATTATTATTATTATTATTATTATTATTATTATTATTATTATTATTATTATTATTATTTATTATTATTATTATTATTATTATTATTATTATTATTATATTTGGGATGTAGGTTTGCTGTGTGATACGTATGCAATCTTATATATACGGTTATCTCAGACAGCTTCATTCCGGTAAGAAAACTTTGTATCATTACCTGGTAATGATGTTTTCTTTTTTATAAATAAGGTTGCGATAAGCGCGATCCATTTATTTACGGGTTGGTGTAATAATGCAATCACAGGCCCTTTGCCAAGAAGGGTAACGTTTGGCGAAGTGTAAAATGGATTAAAATGCCTGGTTTGGGTCCCTCGCCTTTGGATGTAAACCAACAAGAACCGTAACATCACGGGCGCAAGGCGGGTTTCTTTTGTCATTGAAGTTCTGATCATTCGAATACTTATTCATTTTGTGATTTACTGATTTTTATCAAAATCCTTTCGATTATCGTAGAGATACGTGTTAGACGGGTCTATCGTAAATAAAGATTTTGCTTTTGTAGAGACAAATACCGCAAAATAATGTTATAATGGCGTAAAAAATATTCAAAATATTGCGCTACTGGCAAACTCGAGTCATTCTCTCGGAATGTAAACTCTTCGCTGAGGTTTCCTTTTATTGTGTGTGTTAAAATGAAATAGTGCTTATTTTGGTAAATATTTTCACTAAAAATTATGCCATTATGTGACTTTTTCCCGGTATGGACTGATATATAAAGTAACCTACTCTTAATTTTCACCGGAATACTAGTAGTTATATGTAAGTGTGTTGATTTGTTTTCGTAGTCACTTTGTAACTACTAGGCCACCAGCAGAACATTATTTATATTAAATTTATAGGCCTAAGTTTTGTAAGTAATCCTTCAATGTTGTACTCGTTTTGATTGTATGAAAGAGTAAAGGATGGGAGTGTAGACAAAGTTCTCGTAAAAATTAAGTATTTTCAATGGATATTTTCGTCTTTGTAGCCTTAGAGATTGAAGAGTTTGTAAGCAGCCTCATTGTGTCGTAGCCTAACAAGCCTACCTATCATTTGATTGTAGTTATGAAAGGGAAACGGAAGAAAGCTCTAGAAAATTAGTAATTTTCAATGGGTGTTTTTAGTCTTTAAAACGTTCTGTTTTCCTGCATGTAAAGCACAAATTCCATACCTTAGTTGTACTAAAAAACTGATGCAACCAGGTAGGCCTAGACTTTGTCCAAGACTCGGGAAAACGTACACACACACACACACACACGCGGACAATATACTAACTGCTGCATGTAATCATATTCTAACGAAAATTCATTCTCATTCTCACATTTTCATAGCTAAACTTAATGCTAACAACCCGTAAAGTAACCTGTCTAGGCTAGGCCTAGGCAGTATCATGGTCAGAAGGCATCTCTTTCCAAGAGGTAGGAATAGGAGGCAGGCAAGGAAACAGGCAAAGCTGCAATATGTTCAGCTAAGCAATGCGAGAGGAGGAAGGGTTGGGGGAAGAGGAGGAAAAATGGTATAAAGCATTTGGAAATGATAGGCTATACATAGAGCTGTAGGGAGAATGACTGGATGTGATTAGGGTAGGACTATACCCAGATGCCCTTTCTTGTTGCAAAAGAAATTTTGCTACTATTCAGACTTTTATAAGTTAATGGTATGATAAATTGTCCTTTTTTACTCTAAACTGAATATGATTAGGTAAATTACTGAGCCGTGACATAGCGGCCACCTCTTCCGGGAATGCGGCAACTTCCCCAAAATGTACTTGAATTTGCCATTATTTCGTAATTTGAGGGAAAACACTTCCAGAGGAGTGTAGAGGTCTGTGTGTGCTGCCTGGATGTGCCACAAACTCCTGATGATGCTCATGGCAGCAAATTCAGTACTTTTTTTCTTTTTTTGGAAGGTAGCCACGTTCCGGGAGAGGTGGCCGCTATGTTGCAGCCCGGTTGTTTACCCTATAATTGTTTATTTTTCTCTGAGCATTTCTGATGTTCATTAAGTAGCAAAGAAGTTGTTGTTGAGACTCAGTAGTAGACCCTTTTATAAGGCTGTATTTACAGTTATGGGGGACCACAGTGAGATAATGGGGCTTTAGGTGAGGTAAGAAACAAAATGAGTGTAATACAATTATATATTAAACATACTTTAACCTAAATCACCACGTCCTTGGCAGTTGTTAGCCCTTCTCTCCCTGTTTTTTTGGACTCTCGCATAACCTAACCACACCCAGTAGACTTAAGTCAAATAAGTAGGCAAAGTGATATTAGAATCGCCATATATCTGACTGAGTAAACCATAAGAATGCTTGAAATCCAACCTAACCTATCCTAGGGAGGTAGGTTCTACTTGATCAATGACATGCCCCATCCTGAACTACCCTTACATACTGGATCCTAACTGGCAAATGTCCAAACCACTGTACCCCCCTTCCATTACACACTACATTTTCCTTCACTTGTAGTTGGTTAGTACAGATAAAAGACACACCCTTTATGACAAGAAGTTCTTTCTTTTGACACTTCGGGTACTTGATTACTGGTTCTCTCTCACAAGGTACTAATTTATTGTTTGGCTAAATACTACTATGAGTACATTTTCTGCTAGTAACAGTTATTTTGCTGTGGATTTCTTATGCTTTTCTTGGTGACCCATTACTGTTTCAATTCTGTTTTGAGTGCTGAACCTATATTGACAATCATCTCCTTGTAAGAAGATTGCTGTGTTTAGAATATGATCATTATCTTTTCTGTCACTTGCCTTCTTCTTGTGTAAATGAACAGGAAGGAACCTTCTTGTTCATTTCTTCAATTGTTGGAGATTCATAGCGATAAATTATTGAGAGGCAACAAAAATCTTGACCTGAATGAATAAAAGCAGACTAAAAAAAAACAAAAGTGGTGGGGGCGGGGGGGGCACCGCTGAATACCCGGGTAGGGAAGACTGCAAGGAAGATACAAATGGGTGACAATATGGGGAGAGGTGTCAACGAGCTACTGATGAGATGTTTCCTGTCGATATGTGAAGCTGTAGATGCGTTGGGAAGATTCCTGTACAAGGTTCCATCCATAAATCTGCAGTTATAGGGTTTTTAATGCAGTACTAATTATTGTTTTCTCTCCTTCAGAAACCCCCTTTCACTTTGGATGAGGGTAATTAGTGAAAATAAACATTTCCTTTCATACTGCAGTCATTATATCAAAGAAAAAACTCGACTGCCATAATGACAACAATGAAAGCTACTATGACCTCATTCCTCCGTCATTTCATGACCCCTTAAGGCGCGACGCCGACCCACGAAGGAAAGGCCAAGACAACGAATAAACGTTAATAACGGCCGGTGGGTCAAACGAGGCGCCAGGTCATAAAATGGGTCGTGAAAAGGTCATTCGAGCTTTTTATGGCTGCCACGCCCCTCCCTCCCTCCTTTCCGCGCCGAGGTCTGTCTGTGTCTCTTTGGGCGAACTATTAACTGTTCTCTCCATCTGTTAACGCTGAGTGATCTGGGCTTTGGAGGTCGTTTCGGTGCCCCCCCGCTCCGTTGAAATGGGATGACGAATGGGACTGACTGGTAGTACTATTAGATACCAGAGTCCCCTTCCCCTCCCCTCCTCCCACAACGAAGAGGTCCTGCTACTCGTGTCTTCCTTTCGTCTTAACGAAAGTCATTTCGGGGGGGGGACGACAAAACTGAATAACGAAAAAGCGTATAGCAGGGGTGTGCAACCTGCAGCCCTCAAAGGCTTTCATTGCGGCCCTTTCTCCTAAAAATAAATAAGCTATAGTGCGGCGCTCAGAGAGAGAGAGAGAGAGAGAGCCTCGAACTGAATATTCCAACAACTTTCTCTCTCTCTCTCTCTCTCTCTCTCTCTCTCTCTCGTCTCTCTCTCTCTGTTTCAATCAACACCCTTCCTCTAGCACCGTAAGTTGGCAGTCTTACGAGAGGAATTTTCGGAAAGATTTGGTGACCTCAAGAAGCATTCACAAGCCCAATATTGAAGTCTTTGCCGCTCCCTTTTCTGTGGATGTGATTGTAATTCCTGAGGACATACAGATGGAAATAATTGAAACTACAGTTCAATGATGCACCAAGAAAGAAGTTTAATGATAGTTCAGTATACCAGTTTTATAAGAAGCATGTAGCAGTAACAGTGTATCCAAAACTCTCTGCCTCATGCCAAGGAAAAATGATGGCAGTATTTGGTAGCACACAGGTTTGTGAGCAGCTCTTTTCAAAAATGAATCTGGTTAAAAACAAGTATAGGTTTGTACTTACTGATGAACCTTTGAATGTACCCTGCGTCTAGCCACATCATCCATACGGCTTGATATTGATGAGTTGGTGTCCCAAATGCAAACATCAACCATCTCTCTAGGGTAGCCTTTCATTGCTCATTAATGGTTAGGAAAATGTCTGTGTTGATAATTCTTATGTTAATGATCCCAGTTAACCAATAAGAAGTAATTATTTATGTTTGTACATATAATAATAAGGTACGGTAGCCTTTCATTTGCTCATTTATAGTAAGGAAAATACTTTTGTTTCAGAAAATTCTTATTTGTATTTTATGTGATCCCAATTTAAATAGAATCAGTAACACGAATTATCTATCTTTAATAGTATAATCTCACATAATATGTCTTCGATCGTAGTAAATAACATGAAATAGTAAGGTTATGTGGCCCTCGATACCGACAGAGTCGTAACTAGTGGCCCTTTGAGAAAAAAGGTTGCACATCCCTGGCGTATAGGTAATATGGAGGCATATTCACATAACATACAGTTACAGCTCGCAACGTTTACAATTTTCGAGAACTGATAGATGAAAAGAGGGGAAAATCGAGGACAGATTCCTTTGCTTAAAATAATTTTCGACCAAACTGATATAATAAAGACAACACGAAGGAATATGATAAGAATATTATTCACATAAACGGAAGCTTCGTAACATCGCAATACCGGGAACTAAGTGAAGATAAAAGAAAATGAGTATAATCACTCTTGAAGTAAGCACTGACAAGGGTAAAGATAAGGTTTTGCCTCAAATTGGCTTAATCATGAAGACGAATGACGTTCCAGGGGGTATGGTAAAGAGAGGCGATGTTTGTCTCACCTTTTCGAAATGCCAAATCATACAAACCCCGTAGGGGGATAGTGCCGTCAGAACACCTCATGCGGTGCACTGTAGGCATTAAATAAGGATCTTTGCAGCGTACCTTCGGGTCCTAACTGCAACCCCTATCATTTCCATTTGCTGTACCTCCGTTCATGTTCTCTCCTTTTTACTGTCCATCCTCTCCTGGCAATTGTTTCATATTGCAACTGCTTTGAGGTTTTCCTCCTGTTACATCTTTCAAACCTTTCTACTCTAAACTTTCCTTTCAGCGCTGAATGACCTCATAGGTCCCAGTGCTTGACCTTTGGACTAAATTATAAATTCTATTCGAAATCCTACGAAGTATTCGATAATGATTGCAATGGCCAAAGAAAAAAAAAATGAATTGTACTTGAAGAGGCCAAACGCCACTTAAAATAATAATTCACCGTAAGCTTAGTCGTAGATGACCTACTTATGATAGCCTATGCGCAATCCTTTTATGAATTAATTAGAAAATATATAACGACAGTTATAATCTTTTTCTTTTAATGAATCGCGTAGTTGCATTTTTCTCAAGGGCGTTTGAATGACTTAAAAGAACAATGGAGCCTAGATTTTTCCTTTAAAAAAAAAGAAATAAAAATAAAATAGAAAAATAAATAAGTCGCTTTTAAAAAAAAAAAATATCTTACGGATTTCATGAACGATTAAAATAATCCTCCAAATATCTTAGAAACAAGTGAGATTATTTTTATAAGGAGGAAAATTTCACTTTTCTAAAACTGCAAACGCCACGAAGCACAAAAGCGCACTATTCAGGACTCGGCAGAAGTAAGAAAAAATTCTTGTGAGCAAAAAATCCCACAAAAGACAATAAAAGCAGAACATCGGGGGAAGAATGTGAGATGAAAGACGAAGAAACCTTTCGAAATTGTGTAAAAAAAAAAAAAAAATCAAGTGTGTCGCGGTACTGAGAATATAAAACTTGCTAAAATTATCATTCTCGAAGTTAAAGTAATATGAACATTTAGAATTTTTATTTCAAAATTGAAGGGAACTAAAGAATTCACGGTTTAAGAATGGTAAAATTACATATATTTAAACCTTTAAAAACCTTTAAAACGTTGATTCATTTTGTATGAATAAGGAAGTCACATAAAGCCGTTGTTCCCGTAAATGAATAACACTGTTTTGTAACGTAAAAAACACCATACAAACAAACAAACACAGCAAATTCTGTATGAACATGAAACATAAGCTACACTTCTCCATAGGGAAGTAGTGCTGTCAGTACACCTCTTGCGGTGTACTATAGTACCTCTCGCTTGTGAAGCAGTGTTACCAGACAAGCGCATTGTTCTGGTTCCATGCTCATGTTGGCCAGTATATTGGAACGAGTTATGGGAACAGTGTTTGCCCGTCGGGCAGTGCCCGCCGATACGTGGACAGGTCCTAGCTGAAACTCCTTTTTTTCCTTTTACTGTACCTCCATTCACTCTTTCGTCCACCGTACTTTTTCACCCTCTCTAAACAGTTATTTTATTTATACCTTTCAAGCCTTCTAAACTGTCAGTTATCCATACAGCGCTGAATGACTCATAGGTCCAGTGCTTTGCCTTAGGCCTAAGTCTATATTCTACTCCATTCCATTATCAACAGTATCAACCCAATATTTTGAGTGGAAACAAAGCATAGAAACGTTACCATTGGAGCTCCTTGATACACACCCTTAATAAGTATGTTATTTTTTTTTTTCCAAAGGCATAAGTATAATCGAATAACGTCGTGACTATTACTGTTTTGAAAGTAAAGTACATTCAGGGTAATGCTCAGCTATTATCAATGATTTTAGGCCGAGCAATAATGGAAAATCTCAAACTGTGTTGCACACACACACAAACACGCGCGCGCGCGAATGATACTGCCCAATACTACAGTTCCTTGGTATCATCCAGTACTGATATATGAGGAGAATAGTGACAGCAAACGCAGTAATGACGCAATTAGCGATAAAAGAAAAGTACAATAAAGTCAATGTGTTGAAAAAGAAAAAAAAAAGGCGATTCTGCCCACAACAGAATTTCAGAAAGGCCTCGGACAAGTCCCCGTCGTTAAAGCAAATCGCGTTGAATGTTCTCCGGTAGCCGTCAAAAGCGAATGCATATAATCTGAAAGTTTCGGAAAAAGACAACTAGAGCTGCTTCATAAGTCGTCACGAATTGGTGCTTAGATTTTCCTCGCATCCCCCCACTCCCCCTTCGCAAGGTTTTGTATTACCACATACCCCCCACCCCCACTCCCACCGCAAGGTGTATACCACATCCCCACCCCCCCACCCCCACCCCCCACTCAAAACCCCCTTGTGGCCAAAAACAGTGCTAAGACACGCTCTCCCCGGGATCAGCTCAAAGAAAGTTTGGGCCGTTAAAACAGTCCGGAATGATTCTCCGTCGACCGTTTCCACGAGAATAACCGTTATATGACGGTGCCCGAAATCGTTCGAGAGATTTCTTCGGGTTAAAGATTTTTCACTGAATTGTTTAGGGACGATTTCTATTGAGTTGCAATGTTTTAAAAAGTAATTAATGGGTCTGAAGTAGTTTTTTTGTCAAAGTGTACGTATGGCATTATATCATCAAGCCTCATTGCTCCTTTAACCATTCTATGGCGCGTTCCGCGTCCTTTCCGCCGATGTATAAACTCGTGTGATTTCATTATTATGTCAACCCAGTTCGTCTCTAATAAATCATAAGTACCCAGTTACCTGTCATTCTCTCTGGTCGTTACAAAAGTGTATCTTCAGTCTCGAACGATGAGGTTGGGTTCTCATAGCAGGTACAGTAAATAGGATGTGTGGTACGTTGATTTACACAGTTTTTGTGATTTCGAAAAAAAATGGCATTTTGTAGCAATGATAAATTTCGGTGAGTTCCAATGATGCCTTTTTTTTTTATTCTGTGATTCTACGCAAGTTGTTTGAAGGTTGTGAACGTATCTTCTGTTTCACTTCATACGGAGAGAATCTACACATGTTTTAAAGGTTAAAGGGTCAACAGTAAATACAGATGTTTATGCTCTTAAACTGTGAATGCTTTAGTTCCCTCTCTCATTGAAAAATAATCTGACTTTTGATATTGTTTTCTCTGTGAATGCTATTTCTTGCACTTTTTATTTTGCTCAGTACCGTGGCACAGTTTGTTTTTTCATTTTACTGTTTAGTTAAACTTTTTTTTTTCTCCTTTCGCGTTTCATGTTTTCACTGAAGTTCTGCTTTTATTTTAATTTTTTTTTTTTGCAAACAAAAACATTCTTGCTTCTTGTAAGTCGGGGGAATAGTGCGCTTTTGTGCCTTGTTCTCTTTATATTTTTTTTTATATACATTAAAAAAAAATTCTTAAATGTTTAGAGAATTATTTTCAGCATTTATGAAAGGCTTAATTTATATTTTTTTTATTTTTTTTATTTGTTTTAAGTGAATAGTTCTTTTCAGTCGAAGGACTATCTAGGCTGCTTGATTACTCCCAAGGTAACGGTAATTCACACGACTTCGCTAAAAAAAAAAAAAAAAAAAAAAGTCGGTGTCTCGCATAGATTTTATTTATTTTTAGAAATCGTATAAGGGTTTGTCATAAGACTATTATGAATAAGCGTTTGACCTCTTCAAGTAATTTTTTTTTTTTTTTTTTTTAGAATACTTGATTTTTTTTAAATATCTTTATGTGGTCTGATCCATCGATAAGTTAGGACAACATATTAGTCGTCTTTCTTGATAATCTTGTTAGTGCATATTTTTCGGAGTCTGTTTCCTGATTCTTCCCTTCTTTTCATCTGTGAGTTCTCGAAAATTGTAACGTTGCGAGGCTGTATGTTATATGAATATTCCTTCATAACCCTTTATGCTTTTTCGTTATTCAGGTTTTGTCGAAATGACTTTCTTCAAGACGCAAAGGAAGACTAAAGTAACAGACCTCTTCGTGGGGGTGGGGGGAGACTCTGGTTATCTAATAGAACCACCAGTCAGTCCCATTCGACATCCTATTTCAACGGAGGCAGCGAAACGACCTCCAAAACCCAGGTCACTCAGCGTTAACAGATGGAGAGTACATTTAATAGTTCGCCCAAAGAGAGACACACAGACCTCTGCGCGGACGGACGGAGGGAGGGAGGGGCGTGGCAGCCATAACGAAGCGCGAATGACCTTTTCACGACCCCTTTATGACCCGGCGCCTCGTTTGACCCACCGGCCAAGGGCTCTTTAGTTGATTTTCTTTCATGGCGCTTCGTTAGTTAACGTTTATTCGTTGTCTTGGCCTTCCTTCGTGGGTCGGCGTCGCGCCTTAAGGGGTCATGAAATGACGGAGGAATGAGGTCATAGTAGCTTTCATTGTTGTCATTATTACACTGTATTGGAGGTTTTGTCTTCGTATAATGATGGCAATAGGGAAGGGAATGTTTGTTTTCATTAATTAGCCTCTTACGCGAGAGGGCTCCTGTAAAGATAAAACTACAATGAATGTTGCAATTGAATATCTTTTAACTGCTGGTTGATGGGTGATTCCCTTGTGCGGAAAACTTCCCGAAGCACCTGCCTCTCAGCATACTGTCACTCATTTGTAACTTGCTTACAGTTCTTCCCTTCATGGATATTAAGGGCGTCCTTTTTTTGTTCGGACTACTTTCATTCATTTAGGTCAATGTGGTCCTGTCAACCCAACTTATATATAGGTCTTGTCTTTCACCCTCCAATTCCCACTTCATTTGCGTCTCTACTTCTCCCACTCCGTTCAGATTCTCTCTGCTCTCTCTCTTTAGTTTCCTAATCATTCTTTAACAGTTTCATCAACTGTCGTTTTCCTTTCTTCCAACGTGACCAAACCATCATAAAAGACTCTCTCAAAAATCTCTCCTCTCTCTCTCTCATCTCTTCTCATCGTCTCTCTCTCTCCTCTCTCTCTCTCTCTCTCTCTCTCCCCATGTGTAATATATCTTGACGTTTCACTTTTTTTTAAATTCACATTCAGCACATACATTGTATCCATAAAAGGGAGATGCTTAACAAATCCTATTTTCATCAATAACGATTTTTGTTTCCAAAGATTTCTTTTTATATCCCGAACCTTTGTAAAACAACTTCTACTTTCTGAGCTCTGTTGTTTTCTGGTTCCCTTTTCTCTCATCCTGTGAACAGCAGCTACGATATTTCTCGAGTCCTATGAGAATCAAGCAGCCATTTCATTATTATACCTCAACATAACTGCTTCGTCGTCCTTTCTCACATTTCTTTACTCGTGCAACAGCAAATAAACTTTCTGCTCCTAAAACAGACTTTCGTCTTTCTGTACTGTCTGTCATCACTATCTCCAATTCAGCATATGACGTTTTTCCTCGCGGCACGGAGACACTGTCAAGTGCCATTTCCATATCACTTTGCTCATCACGCCATCCACGAACATGTTAAACAAACAAAGGAGATATCCGAGACCCATTATCGAAAGCAGACACCAGACCAGTCACTCGCGAGTCTACTTAAATATAAAACTAACGTAGGTTTCGTCATAAACTTTACACAATTTCGAATGCGTTATAGAAGGTAATGATGCTAAGATGCACAGCTGGAATTTGAGATCGAAATTATTTCCAGGAACTCCTAGACTTCACATAAAACATCGCCAAAGAATATAAAATTAGGATGGTTCGCTTTCAGGCTAGAATAAGTGGAATACGAAATACGAAAATCTCCACAATAGACTTTTTCGTTCAGCGAGGAATTACGTTCGAACTGCGTGTGAGAAAACACCGCTGCGATAAATAATTCTAAAGAAGAAAGATATTTTTTACTATTATCAAAGCGCCAGAGAAGCATACGAAGATATTTCTGCGTATTTAGACGTCTAAGGCAGCATAATGCAGATGAAGGAAAAAGTGCGGTTGCGTTCTCTTCAACATTATGAGTTGGCTGAGACCTTAAGCATCAAAGCGTAATGGCGATAGTGTATCTCTTCGGAGCATCTTCGGGTTAAGGCACCTTCATTTGGGGTTTAAGTCGTCATGAGGAGAGAGAGAGAGAGAGAGAGACTGAAGGCCTCTTTTGAACACAGAATTATTCAAGATCTTCTGCAATACATAAAGTTGTTACGAATGCTTTCTGTATTGTTATTTTATTTCATTTTTGTTTATTTTTAGAGAGAGAGAAATATTTGTCTGAACCGTTGAATAGCTTAAGATATTTGCTAGATTATTCGCCATGCGCGTGTTTTTACCAATGTAAGAACAGGGCCAGTAGCTGTGTAAACAAGAAGTGGGGACAGTCCTTCACCACCTCTGGATTTTCCTGAGTCAGGATATATGGCTTTGGAAATAGGTCCGATAGAGTTTGGTATCACATTTTCCTGTTTGTTGTTTCTGCTACGATGGGTGCTTTCAGACTTTTATCCTCGATAGTTTATTTTTGTGTGTGTGAATTTTGGATGTGTTAATGGCTTATTGGTTTTGTTTCTTCTTATGCAATTTAAATGCATGGTGATATTTTTTCAAGTTTCTTGATACTATAACTTTCTTATTACGTACTTCATGAGCAAAAAGATTTCTCTGTCGTGATGTGGCTGATCATGATAATTATTTAAAAGCGAAACTCATATCCTGCTGATCTGTGTTTGTTTGTAATTCTATCATGCATTCCTTGATACGGTTTTTTATTATTATTAACTTGGAAGGCTGGGGTAGGTGTCTTCCACATATCTGCCAGTTAATTCAGTTGGTAAATCAAAATTTTCTTTCATGGAAGTTGTAGAGTCCTCTCTCTCTCTCTCTCTCTCTCCAAGTAGTTCCACTTAAACAGCGGGTGCATTTTCTGTTATTTAAGTACGTCAATAACCATTTCATTTGATCAGGAACATAACCAAATTAAGATTTTGGTATTCGAAGTAGCGTTGTCATTTATTGAGTGGTCGCGCTCTCTCAGACTGGAGGGAGGGATTTTGGCTGTCTTGTCTGTGGGGACATTTTTAACAGACACCGTCTTGTTGAGAGAGAAAGAGAGAGAGAGAGAGTTCAGATTTAATCTTTGTAATTCAAACATATGTGGCAATGTATGTTACAACACTTGATCTATACGCCTTTCCACTTGAGTTGATTCCGTACTTTTCTATATATATATATATATATAGTGTGTGTGTGTGTGCGTGAGTGTGTGTATGGCAAAATGAGAAGAGAGGAAGATAAATGCTATTGACGCCCCACTGTCAGTCTTCCCTTAAATATTCATAACACGAATACCATCTCCAATCTTGGCCAAAAACTATACCGTCGTATCATGTCCTGAAAAGAAGGATGAGAGGGGAAGGGAAAGAGGAAGGGGGAAGAGTAAGAGAGAGAGAGAAAAAGCGATATAGGAAAGAGCCTCTCGCTTTGAGTCAAGTCAAGATTATTTTTTTTTATTCATAGCGAAAAGGAACAAGTATCGTTTTGGTCAACACACACACACACGCACACACACACACACATATCCTCTCGAGTAGTACCAGTCTCTCTCTCTCTCTCTCTCTCTCTCTCTCTCTCTCTTCTCTTCTCTCTCTC
Source organism: Macrobrachium nipponense (assembly GCF_015104395.2). NCBI lineage: Eukaryota > Metazoa > Arthropoda > Malacostraca > Decapoda > Palaemonidae > Macrobrachium > Macrobrachium nipponense. The sequence continues at coordinate 30,340,883 of NC_061103.1, read as the reverse complement.
TGTCTCTCTCTCTCTCAACCATCCCATTCGTCTCCTTTGATCTTTAAGAAGGGAAGATTAAAAGAAGGCCTTTTCCATACTACATTCCAAAAGGAATGTAGTATGGAAATATATATATATATATATATATATATATATATATATATATATATATATATATATATATAATATATATATATATATATATATATATATATATATATATATATATATATATATATATATATATATATATATATATATATATATATATATGGGGGAGAGAGAGAGAGAGAGAGAGAGAGAGAGAGAGAGAGAGAGAGAGAGAGAAAAGTTAAGAATATCTTAGTTTAACCAGACCACTGAGCTCATTAAACAGCTCTCCTCCTCCAGGGGCCTGGGCCCGAAGTTAAGATATACGTGGCTAGGAAACCAAATTGGTTACTTAGCAACGGGGGACCTCCAGCTGATTGGGTTGGGGATCCGAACCACATCGAATAATTGATTTCTATCACCTGAAATAAATTCCTCAGTTATGCCTTTTCAAATTTGTGGATGGGTAGCAGGGTTAGAGAGGTCAGCTGGGAGGACAAGAAAAGGTCATTTTCAACTAATAAGACAGAGCTGCCCAGGAAAGAAGACGCTACCCTTATGATGTCACCCTTTCAATAGGGGAAAAGTTGTATGGTATGGAGAGAGAGAGACAAAAAAACAAAGAGGATTTGGTGTAGAGAAAGTGTGATTGCTAAATTGGATTGACTGAATATCTGTTAATATAATTATTTGCTTAGTATATGGCCTCCAAATTCCTTTCATTCACTCGTTACTCATGTATGAACTGGAAACAGTTGAAAGATCTTTTTGTGTTTAGTGCAGTTCGATTAAACAGGTACCGTCTGTGTTTGTATTGTATTGACCATTATTTAACACAACAAACACGAAAGATTTACGTCGTTTATCAAATTCATACATATATTATGTCATCGCTCTTTTGGGTTGCAATTGAAGGAATCAGATACATAAATAGTATCTAAAACTTTTATACAAAAGTTCATCTTTGTCGTATACAAAAGATCTTCATTGTCACGTTTACAAGTCATATGGCAATGTGCATGGAATTCTGAGGCTACAATTATAAATCTTTGCACAGTTGCAATTCTTTGGTGTGAATGAAGGACAGGCTCATCTAACCGTAGTATGAAAAACTATTGTAGATTTTTTTTTAACGTTTGAGGTAGAAAATTCAAATGACACTTACAAGTATGACATTGTTAGTCTGGGAAATGTGTTTTATGGTTTGTGTGTTTCTCTTAATTGTACATGGTAGTTGGGTATTGCGGAGAGAGAATAAAAATTGTTGGGCATGTTATGTATGTTTTACATATTTTCAGGAGACAGATTTGACCTTTAGAATGAATTAGAGTCGTGTCTGCTAGGACGCCAAGAGATTTTGTAATCCATTTTGACGCTCGGTGCTGCCATCCATCCCGTGAAACGTATCAGACGCCTGACGATTTCCTTGATGAAAAAGACATTTGTCACGATTCCCTGAAGGCAGAAGGGTTACTTTGGAGAGAGGAATGGTGGAAGCTGACCCTGTTCCATCATCCTCTTCCATCTTCCTCTTTCTCTTGTACACAGAGTTTGTTTTTGTGGGCGTTCAGGTGGGTGTCGGCATTTGAGGAAATAGCCGCGATGATTTCATTTGTGGAAAAGGATCGTGAATATCCGGCGTCATTTTTCACGCAGTCCTCTGTGGAGATCCTCGCAATCCGTTTGATTACATTACCCGGCGAGATATTCATCGTTTCTCCCCGTGGGAGGGGTGGGGGGGGGAATCCGTGTAATCTCTGATTACTTTTCCTGTTTCTTCTGATTCTTTCAGTTCAGTCGTTCGGTTATGTGACTGCAGGGATAAAAAAATACTCTTTTTTTTTTTTTTTTTTTTTTTTCCTCTTGGTTTATGTTTGTTTGAAAGAGGAGAGCATGACAAATAAACATATCAAACGAATATGAAACCTTCCAATGGAAAGTTATAGGTAGTCTTCAAGAGTAGTTATGAACAGAATTTTTTTTTTAATTTTTGCTCAGAGATATGAATCCTAACTAGCATGGAGATAAAAGCCAAGCAATGAAGGGCTTGACCAGCGAAACAAATATAAAGAGAGGATACTACAGCTAAGACAATAAACTTTAAAATCATGAATAACTTTCGCCCAATAAGAATACGGTCCGATTAAAAATATGAGGCAAACTAGTTGAACGATCATATACAAGATTCTAGATTGGTTCGTACAAAGTAAGAACATATTTTTGAAATATGTAAAAAAAATGACAAAGCGATTCAAATCACACAACTAAGAGTATAAATAGACCCATCAAATCCTTCTTTTCAGAGGAACTATATTTTGCCCATAATAAATGATCTAAATAAAAAATAGGCTTTCTTCCAGTTAAGGCAGTTTACATTGCCATAAAACTTTACAAATAATCAGGAGAACCGGGAACGGAAAAGTAAATCAGAGATTACACGGATTTACAAAGAAATCGTCAGGAGGCGTCTGAAAACGTTTCACGGGTTGGGATGGCAGCACTTGCGTGCTAAAAATGGATTACGAATCTCTTGGCGTGTACACCCGACTCAGATTCATCTAAGGTCAAGGGTGTCCTGAAATATGTAAAAACTATCATAAAATACTTAACCATACTTTGCGTACTGTACAGTTTATATGTATGAACACTTACAAAGACCGTAAGTCAAATATTCTCGACTTCCAATGTCATGTTTTCATATGAAAACTCATATCTCCTCATACTGCTGTTCGATGAGACCACCTCCATTACACCAAATAATCGCAACTGCACAAACATTGGCAATTTTAGGTCAGTCTTCTTGTACAATGCCATATGAATTGTAGCGCCTCAGTGGCGTGGTTGGTATGGTCTGCGTCACCTCGATGGCCTCGAGTTCGATTCTCAGACATTCCATTGAGGAGTGAGAGATGTGTATTTCTGGTGATAGAAGTTTACTCTCGACGTGGTTCGGAAGTCATGTAAAGCCGTTGATCCCGTTGCTGAATAACCACTGGTTCCATGCAACGTAAAAACACCATACAAACAGACCATATGAATTGTGAATGTGCTCTTAGGAATTGGAAATGTGAACTTCCTCTGAATAGAAGGACTGGATGTGTAAATATGTGTAATTTTGTTTTTGCATTTGAAGTGCTTTATAATTTTTGATATGTTTCGAAAAGAGTTTTGTGCTTATCACAATTTTGGGTATCTATTTTTCATATTAAATCTACTCTTAGCGTCAATGATTTACAACTTTGTTAATATTGAGGGAAAATTTAGTTTTTTTCTTTTTTTCTCTTTTTTTTTTCTTCCCTTGCCCATGCCTGACTTTTACAAAGATGGTAGTTCCTCGTTGGACGAGTCAGTTACATGCTCTCGACTACTGGTTCTCAGGGTCAGGGTTTGATTCCCCGCTCTGCCAGGCAGCAGAATCAGAGGAATTTATTTCTGGTGATAGAAATTCATTTCTCGGTGAGATTCGGATCCACAATAAGCTGTAGGTCGAGTTGCTAGTAACCACGTAAAAACTATCTCATCCTTCGGGCCAACCCTTGGAGAGCTGTTAATCAGTTCAGTGGTGTGGTAAAGCTAAGATGTATCTAATTTGCAAAGATGGCCTAAGAGTAATACATTTCTCCAAAACGAAGAATACAGTTATCTATACCTAGAGTGTTGGTAAAGGATTATTTTAATACAGTTAGCTGTACCTAGAGTGTTGGGAAAGGATTACTTTCCAGTTTCCATGGGATAATCCAGCGTTTAATCTGCTTTTCATTCCTTGTTCAAATTGAAAATGGCGTAGCAGCAGCAGTGTGCAGCAACTTGGCGCTAAACGTAATATTTAACAGCGAAATGGTGATTGCTGCGAGGTAATTGGATGTGATTATGTGTTCAGCTATTTTTCAATATAATAGTTATTTTCATTTCCTACGAACGTAAATTGCTGTATGGTATCAAATTCTTCTCGATTTTGATGGTCAGGCCGGGCAGAGGATTTTCCCGGAATTTGCAAGTTATTGAATAATTTGACTACGGAACTTATCAGGACCAGTAGCAACGGAAGTTTTATCGAACGGCGAATCAAAAATAGATTTGAGAATTTAATTAAGATGAGCTCTGCTCTCCTTTCGCCTTCTGCGCCTTTTATTAGGCTCTCGTGGATTTGCGAATTTTGACTTCGTGGACTAGACAGCGTTGCAGGTTTCGTGTGTGTTCCTGTGCAAGGTGGAATGGTTACGTTTGATTTTGGTCATTAGTTAACCATTACACTGTGTTTCTTGGTGGCATTTATCGTAATATAACGTTCAAAAGGGATTGAATTTATGAAGAAGTTTTCCGCCGATTTGACGAAACTCATTTCACTGAGTTTATAATTAGGTAAAGAAGAAATGATTGATTGAATTTTGTATAATTAGGTGAGGAAATAATTGATTAAATTTGTATAATGAGGTGAAGGAATGATTGATCAAATTTCGATGTATCTCTACCATTCATAGAGGGTTTAGCCACTTAACTTCGTCGTTAATACATCTTGCGCATAATTGTCCTGTTGATGGGTGGGGAGACCATTTATACGAATGAATAAATGTAAAGTTGTTGGGTAAGTTAAAAGTGTTATGAAATACTTTTGTAGATTTGATCTCTGATCGTTATTGGAAAGCATGATGAGAATGTCGCGAGGAGAGTAAGTCGACAAATGAAGATCAAGTTAAGTAAAAGGATTAATTCTCGCTATATAAGATAGTGTTTTATAAAACAAGCTGTTGTAAACGTTGGGGGAAATTATCTTAATAAAATTATATAAAGGAAGAGAAGAACAGCCATATGGAAATGACAGTGTTAGAGCGTCAAAGGAGGTGAGATTTGGAATAAATGAAGCGATCGTATATCCAAACCTTTTGATATGAGGATACTATACGCCTTTTTGAATATTAATTCAAATGAATTTTTCTCATGAATGTGTGATGTAATGAAAGACTGATGCATTTAGTTGGGCTAAGATGATTTGCCACATATAGCGACGGAGTTTCTTAACTCCTTTTTTTTTTTTTTTTTTTTTTTTTTTTTTTTTTTGTGCTTTGTGGAGGAATGGACTGAGCATACTTACTGCTTCAGTGGTTAATGTGTATATCATCAAGGAATGCGGATATTGTTTATATATATATATATATATTATTATATAAATATATATATATATATATATGTATACATATATATTTGATATATATATTATATATATCATTATATATATATAGATATATATATATATATATGTGTGTGTGTGTGTGTGTGTGTGTATGTGTGTCCTGTGTATCCAGTTATGTGCCTGCTACGGCAACGTAGAAACAGTATTTGTAGTATAACTAATTTTTTCCCTTGTTAACGTATTACAATGAGAAAAAGGAAAAAAACCATTATTCAGGTAGAATTTCCTGTCCATGAATATTTGTTTTAGGGGCGAAAAAACAGATCTCTTTATTGGTAATAATAGAGGAATTATTAAATTTTTCATACAAATATTTAATACCCTGGTTATTTACTGTAACGAAATCAAGCTTGGACCTCTTTATTGCCACAACTGTATTACACAAAAGTTGGATATTAATATATTGCTTTTGTGAACAGAATACGTTCCATTAATGAGATAGAACATGAAACTGATTTCGATGATAATTTTTTATTTGGATGGTGATTTTGGTTTGTTGGCGAAGCCTCCACCAGAATTTATTCTCACTCATGTCATGCTGTTGAATTCTAATAAGATGAAACGATTATGAATGGAGGAGAAGTATTACTTTTAGTATTAATACTAATACTACTAAGAAGAATTCCCGTAACAAATATAATTCACGAATTATTGACGAATATCATTAACGAATTTGAATAAAGAATTGATTATAGATATAATTCACAAATTACTGACGATATTAACAAATATATTCGAATAAAAAATTATTAATGAATATAATCGGTCAACGAATACGATTAACGAATTATTAACTAATACGATCAACCAAATTATCAATGAGTACAATCAAACGAATATTAAGGAATATGATCAAACCAATGATATATATAATTATTAAAGTACCACGATTAACGAGTTATTAACGAATACGATCAAACCAATTGTTAACGAATACGATTAACCAATCATTAGCAACAAATACGATCAACAAATTGTTAATGATTGCGATTAAACGAATTATTAAACGAACACGACCAAGCAGTTATTAACGAATATTAACGAATACGGTCAACCAATTGTTAAGAATGCGATTAACGAATGATTAACGAATACGATCAATCAATTATCAACGAATACGATTAACGACTTACTAACGAATGTGATGAACGAACGATCGACAAAGAATCCAGCGATAATCCCTGTATAATTCGTTCAAAGCATTTGCCAATACATCGTAATGAATGACAGGCATTACAAGCAAAAGCTGGTCATTGCGATGTCATTACGGGTAATGCCGTGATTGCAACTTGTGAGTCAAAACCGCTTTGCGCTAATTTTCATAATGAAACAAAACAATTCTTTGCATGATTGAATTTATTATACTGAAATCAAGCAAAGCGTGTTGGAGCCTTTGTCCCTTTTTTTTCTCTTTTTTTTTTCTTTATCCCGTGTTGTGATTATGGGGGATTTGCTGTTAGATGTTTTTGTAATGATTGTATGTATGTATTCATAGACATGATTGCCTTTATATATATACATGCATATATATATATATATATATATATATATATATATATATATATATATATATATATATATATATATATATATGACTGGTTAAAATGTTCTGTCATAACAGAATTCCAACTAATAAAAAGAGCCCATAAAAACACCAAAATACAGAGAGAGAAATACTATATTTAAGAGATGCTGTCTCCCTCTTTCAGGTAGATGAAGAGGGAGACAGCAGTCTCTTTAAATATAGTATTTCTCTCTCTATTTTGGTGTTTTTATGGGCTCCTTTTATTATATATATGTATATATATTATATATATATATATATATATATATATATATATATATATACATATATATGTATATTATATATATATGTATATTATATATATATATATATATATATATATATATATATATATATATATATATATATATATATATATATATATAGATATATGTGTGTTGTATGTATGTATGGATGTATGTATATCACATACATCACACAATAACAATGTTCCCTTTATAAGGAATAGATATTCTCTTAATTTGATTTCGAAATTTTATTTATTCTGCCCATTATGTTTGATTTGCCTATTTCAACGTCCCTAATTCCAACTCAAGAGAACCTGCATCGAATATAATTTCCTAAATGTTAAACAGAACAATCATCCCTATTATCCCTGCTCCATCTGATGCTAATTCACCCCTTTGTGCGAATTCTGTTTCCATTACTTTTGTTTTCAGATTAATGTGGTGATTTGCTGGCTAAAACTACAGTCCTTAGTACCTCTAAGTCTGTCACCTTTCAGTTATAACTTCATTCTAAATCTTTTGCGTTTTTTTTTTAATATACAAAAAAAATGTATGAGAAGGGCAAACAATAAAGGTGAAAATAACATTCCCTTGAGCACTCCACTATTTACTACAAACTGCAAATTCATTTAATAAGACCTCTTTAACATTAACTCTTTATGTATAAGTTTCATAATACTGGTCTGTGGACGCTATCAAATGCCATCTGTGATCACCAATAGGCCATCTGAAGGGAAGTTTTAAAAGTCAGTGTACTGCACCACATATTTCAACAAATATTTTGATATGACGAACTTCCGCGTTTCCTGGAACCAGCTTGTTCATCCCTAAGCTTTCTATCTGTTACTCTCAGTCTTCGCAAAACGAGTTATTATGGGAGAAGAAAAATGTTTCAATTCTGTTCCATTTCATTTTCGTTCGTTTTAACCGCGTATCGTTTACTCTCGATTCAATTCCATTTAATATCCTTTTTAATTGAAATCGTATCGAATATGGGAAAAAGTGATAAAACTGGTTATATCCGAGTTTCTTGTTATAGTCCGTAATCCTTTTAGATATCATTAAATTGACTCTTGTGTGCGCGCGTGTGTGAGCCTATATATATATATATATATATATATTATATATATATATATATATATATATATATATAATATATATATATATATGTATTAGATAACTTTTCTGGTCCTTTTCCTTGCAAATCTTTACCAGAGTACTTTCATGATGTTTACCTTTTTGCCTTCTCGTATTTCGTACGTGGGCTAATTAACTGAGCTCGTTTTTGCTTTCATTCTTTTGCGGTTTAGGTAAGCAGGAAGGTTTTTCTGTTTAAAATGATGTTTTTAATTTTTATTTCGCAAAATGTCCCTAAAAAAATCCTTAATCAGCAGTTTCCTAAAGGTTGGATCGCCACTCGACCTAGCTTCAATGAATCTTGTGAATGCGCCATAAAGTCAAGTTATTATTATATTATTATCATTATTATTATTATTATTAGTATTATTATATTATTATTATTATTATTATTATTATTATTATTATTATTATTATATTTTGGAGGAAGGTTGCTGTGTGATACGTATGCCAATCTTATATATACGGTTATCTCAGACAGCTTCATTCCGGTAAGAAAACTTTGTATCATTACCTGGTAATGATGTTTCTTTTTTTATAAATAAGGTGGCGATAAGCGCGATCCATTTATTTACGGGTGGTGTAATAATGCAATCACAGGCCCTTTGCCAAGAAGGGTAAGTTTGGCGAAGTGTAAAATGGATTAAAATGCCTGGTTTGGGTCCCTCGCCTTTTGGATGGTAAACCAACCAAGAACCGTAACATCACGGCGCAAAGGCGGGGGTTTCTTTGTCATTTAAGTTCTTTGATCATCCGAATAAACTTATTCATTTTGTGATTTACTGATTTTTTTTTTTATAAAAATCCTTTTCGATTATACGTAGAGATTCGTGTTAGAACGGGTCTATCGTAGATAAAGATTTGCTTTTGTAGAGAGATAAGTACCTCAAAAATAATGTTATAAATGGCGTAAAAAAAATATTCATATATTGCACTACTGGCAACTCGAGTCATTCTCTCGGGATGTAAAAACTTCGCTGAGGTTTCTTTTTATTATGCGTCTGTTAAAAATGAAATAGTGATTATTTTGGTAAATATTTACACTAAAAATGAGGACATATGTGACTTTGGTTAATGTCTAGGAGAGGGCCGCATGAGATATCATTGGATTTTCAATTTATTTTACTAGAATGTGTAGGAATGTATGTAAATAGTGGTATACGAGTGAGATAATTTAGTTAAATTCAATAACAGTCGAAATATCGACGATCAAACTCACGCTACTCTTGTCTTCCTCCCAGAATTTTTCTAAGTCTGTTGTTATTGTTGACTGTGTCTTTTTTTAGCTCTAATGAGCCCTGTGACTACTATAATCCGCAGACAAACTAGGCCACTATGACGTCTTACACGTTTTGGCCAATCAGAGTTTCATTTGCTGACACCTCATCAACTTTGGTCAATGGCGCAGGTGTTTGAAAAATTTTCTCAGCGCGACAATACATTTTCTTGCCCAGAAAATTTCAGTTCGTTCTTAGACATGGAGACCGTAGCAAGCACTTCAGCTTTTATTGCACAAGAAGTTAAAATTCCAGCTTCTTGTCCTGACTGTTTCCTTAGTTACGGTGAAATTTGTTTTAGTATTCGGGGAGTATTGAAAAACTAGTGGATTTGTGCCAGAGAGACAATTTAATTTTACAATAAAATTTGTCCATAATGTCATGAAGTGTGTAGGGTAGATTATAAGAAACATAGTTTTAGGTGTGATAAATCTTACAGTTACTAAAGGTACGTAGACGTAAGCGTTGTTCATATAAAGTGTCTTTGTGGGGTACCTGGTTTCAAAAGTGAAAGTGGACTTTGAAACAAATTTGAAATTTATAGTTTTGTGGGTTCAAAATTGGTTTTGCTACGAAGTAGCCATTTCTGAATTAAAATTAAATAAAGGTACTGTATGCGATTGGTCGTCATTTTGCAGGGAAGTAGTAATTAATTGGGTATTTCGGCGCAGCAAGAAAATTGGCGGCAACAATTGTATAGTGGAAATTGACGAGTCCAAATTCGGCAAGCGGAAATATAACGTTGGCCGAGTAATAGACGGCCAGTGGGTATTTGGTGGTATTTGCCGCGAATCGTGACACACTGCTCTCGGGGATTAAGGAGAGATCGAGCCAGGCACAACCATAATTTCTGACTGTTGGCGCGCATATGACTGTCTGGCAGAGGAAGGTTTTAAGCATTTGACTGTTAACCACAGCCTTCACTTTGTTGATCCCCAGACACAGGCTCATACCAATACTGTGGAGAGGAAGTGGCGGACGTGAAGAATTTAGTGGCTAAATTTGGTAGGAGAAAGCAACACTTCGTCGGGTACCTGGCCACTTCCTACTTTAAGTTGCATGTCAGGGAACCTTCGCAACGGCTTCACGATTTCCTCAAAGCAGCAGCACATCTTTATCAACCAACAGTTAAAGGTAAGCTTCATTAATTTATAGAGTATATTATAATGGTGGTAGTATAACGATGTATACAGCAGTACCATCACTTTGGATTTTGTTTGATGGATGTGTTAGGTAGTGGCCTTAAGGGGGGGTCGCAGGGGGGGCGGAGCCCCCCCCCCGCTAGGCCTAGGTAGGGGTACAGGGCCCTAGGTTAGGTTAGGTGGTTGTATTAGGTTCGGTAGTGCAACGAAAATCACTTTTCTCTTCCCCCCCCACCCACCCAAAAAACCCCGCTTCCCACTGGGGTCCCCCATAATTGTAGTAGTAGGTTTATGCTTACATTTTGTGTGTAAGAGTAAGTCTTACCTGTTTTTTATTAATTTCCTCATGTTTCTATGCGATGTGCAACACCAATCTGGTCGTTTTTTGCGGTTTTTTCGTCGTTAATACTTTAAAAAACTGGTGCGCTGCCTTCTCCAGGACATTTACCGTGACTTTCCGTTTGGGTGATATATAAAGTAACCTACTCTTAATAATTTTTCACCAGAAAAACTATATGTAAGTGTGTTTGGATTTCGTTTTTTAGTCACCTTGTAAACTACAAGGAGGCCAGCAGAACAACTTTATTTATATTAATTTATAGGCCTAAGTTTGTAAGTAATCCTTCAATGTTGTACTCGTTTTGATTGTATGAAAGAGAAAAGGATGGGAGTTTAGAAAAATTCTTGTAAAAATTAAGTATTTTCAATGATTATTTTCGTCTTTGTAGCCTTAGAGATTGAAGAGTTTGTAAGCAGTCCTTCATTGTGTCGTAGCCTAACAAGCCTACCTATCATTTGATTGTAGTTATGAAAGGGAAACGGAAGAAAACTCTACAAAATTTGTAATTTTCAATGGGTGTTTTAGTCTTTAAAAACGTGCTGTTTCCTGCATGTACCTAAAGCAGCAAATTCCATACCTTAGCTTAGCTACTAAAAACTGATGCAACCAGGTAGAACTAGACTCTGTCCAGGGCTCGGGAAGCGTACACACACACACACACACACACACACACAGGCACATACTAACTGCTGGAAGTAATCATATTCTAAAACGAAAATCATTCTCATTCTCACGTATTTCATGGCTAACACTTAATGCTAACAACCCATAAATTAACCTGTCATAGGCTAGGCCTAGGCAGTATCATGGTCAGAAGGCATCTCTTTCCAAGAGGTAGGCACCTAGGAGGCAGGCAAGGAAAGGCAGCAAAGCTGCAATATGTTGAGCTAAGCAATGCAAGAGGAGGAAGGGTTGGGGAAGATGAGGAAAAATGGTATAAAGTGTTTGGAAATAATAGGATTATACATAGAGCAGTAGGGAGAACGACTGGATGTGATTAGGGTAGGACCGTACCCAGATGCCCTTTCTTGTTGCAAGAGAAATTTTGCTACTATTCAGACTTTAATAAGTTAATGGTATGATAAATTTGTCATTTTTACTTGAAACTGAAATCACATTCTCGAGTTATAAATGAATATGATTAGGGTAAATGACTGGGCCGTGACAAAGCGGCCAGCTCTTCCGGGAATGCGGCCATTTCCCCAAAATGTACTTGAATTTGCCATTATTTCGTAATTTTGGAGAAAACACTTCCAGAGGAGTGTAGAGGTCTGTGTGTGCTGCTGGCTGTGCCACAACTCTTGATTGATGCTCATGGCAGCAAATTCAGTACTTTTTTGGGAAGGTGGCCACGTTCCGGGAGAGGTGGCCGCTATGTTGCAGCCCGGTGTTTACCCTGTAATGGTTTATTTTTCTCTGAGCATTTCTGATAATCATTTAAGTAGCAAAGAAGTTGTTGTTGAGACTCAGTAGTAGACCCTTTAAGGCTTTATTTTACAGTTATGGGGGACCACAGTGAGATAATGGGGCTTTGGGTGAGGTAAGAAACAAAATGAGTGTAATACAATTATATATTCAACACTTTACTAAATCACCACGTCCTTGCCAGTGTATCCCTTCTCTCCTGTTTTTTTTGGACACTCACATAACCTAACCACACCCAGTGGACTTAAGTCAAATTAGATTGCCATATATCAGAATGCTTTGAAATCCAACCTAACCTATCCTAGGAAGGTAGGTTCCACTTGATCAATGACATGCCCCATCCTGAACTACCCTTATATACTGGATCCTAACTGGCAAATGTCCAACCACTGTACCCCCCTTACATTACACACTACATTTTCCTTCTCTTGTAGTTGGTTAGTACAGATAAAAGCACACCCGTTATGGACAAGAAGTTCTTTCTTTTAACATTTTGGGTACTTGATTACTGGTTCTCTTCTCACTAGGTACTAATTTATTGTTTGGCCAACTACTCTATGAGTACATTTTCTGCTAGTAACAGTTATTTGCTGTGGATTTCTTATGCTTTTCTTGGTGACCCATTACTGTTTCAATTCTGTTTTGTGCTGAATCTATATTGACAACCATCTCCTTGTAAGAAGATTACTGTGTTAGAATATGATTATCTTTTCTGTCACTTGCCTTCATCTTGTGTAAATGGACAGGAAGGAACCTTCTTGTTCATTTCTTCAATTCTTGGAGATTCAAAGCGATAAATTATTAAGTAGGCAACAAAAATCTTGGGATCCCCTTAGATTTAGAGAAACTTAACAAACTTTGAAACATCCCTAAATTTTGTCTGTGGAATTGTTCCTTCAGCCTATGTCCTGTGCCTATATTTCTCTTACTCAGTTCTTTTGAAGGTTTTTTATTTTTTTTTTGAGCAGGCATTCTGGTGCTAATAATAATATATATATATATATATATTATATATATATTATATATATATATATATATATATATATACAACCACAAATATATATGTGTGTGTATGTTGAGAGGGCATTGGGGTATTACAAAGATATGATATATATATTATATTATATCCATATATATATATAAATATATATATATACATGTATATATATATCTATATCGAAAAAAATTATATAGAGAGATTATATAGAGAGAGATATATATATATAGATAGGGTATTTTATATATTTATATATATATATATTATACATATATAGATATTTATTAGATATATATTATGAGATTAATAATATATAGATCGATAGTATATATTCCTATAATATAATATATATATATATTATATAATATAATATAATATTATATATAATATTAAATTATATATAATATAAGATATGCACCACCCAACACTTTATCACAAATATATATTATATAGTATAGAAGATATATTATAATAGATATATATAGATAGGAAGACTTATATATTATTAAAAAAATAATTATAATATATAGTATATTATATAGATATAATATGTATTAATTAACACAGCACACTATCACAAATACCATAATTTTTCTGTGCAT
>NC_061103.1:30316888-30324388 GCF_015104395.2 Macrobrachium nipponense | reverse complement strand
AGCTGCTTATCTTAGCATCATTACCTTCTATAATAACACATTCGAAATTGTTTGACGTTTATGACGAAACCTAAGCTCTTTACGAATTACGTAGACTTGCGAGTAACTGGTCTGGTGTCTGCATTCGATAAAGGGTCTCGGATATCTCCTTTGTTGTTTAATATGTTGTGAAAGGCGTGATGAGCAAAATGATTGTGGAAATGGTACTTGACAGTGTCTTCGTGGCAAGAGGAAAAACGTCACAAACTGAATTGGAGATAGTGATGACAGACAGAACAGAGAGACGGAAGTCTGTTTTAGAGCAGAAAGTTTATTTAGTGTTGGCGCGGGTAAAGAAATGTGAATAGGACGATGAAACAGTTATACTGAGATATAACAACGAAATGGCTGCTTGATTCCTATAGGACATGAGAAATATTGTAACAGTTATTTACAGGATGAGGGAAAAAAGGGAAACGTAAAACAGATAGAACGGAGAAAGTAGAAGTTGTTTCACAAAGGTTCAGCTTATGAAAGAAATCCCTGGAAGCAAACACTGTAATTCATGAAAGGGTGGTTTGTTGAGCAACTTTTTTTTTTTTCTTACGGAAACAATGTGTGTTCGAATGCGAATTAATAGAAAAAAAAGTGAAACGCCTAGATGAATTACATCGTTCATGAAAGTGAGGAAAAAGAAATTTTAGTCTTTCGAGGTGGTTTGGTTAAGTTGGAAGAATGAAAAAATGATACGTTGACGAAACGGATAAAGAATTTGGAAACTTTGAGAGGAGAGAGAGAGACGAGAGAGAGAGAGAGAGATGTGAATGGAGTGGTAGGACGTGGAAAGAGATGTAAATGTAGAGGGAACAACCTAAGTGCAAGGGGGGGGGGGGTTTCAAGGGGGGGGGGGGGTGGGGGGGGGGGGGGGGGGGGAGAAACATTTTGACCTGAATTCATAAAGTATAGTATGAAGAAAAGGGGTGGAGGCACCGCTTAATACCCAGGTAGGGAAGACATGCAAGGAAGATACAAATGGGTGACAATATGGGGAGAGGTGTCAACGAGCTACTGATGAGTGTTCCTGTCGATATTTGAAGCTGTAGATGCTTTGGGAAGATTCCTGTACAAGGTTTTCATCCATAAATCTGCAGTTACAGGGTTTTTAATGCAGCACTAATACTCTCTCCTTCAGAAACCCCCTTTCACTATATGAGGCTAATTAGTGAAAATAAACATTATATCAAAGGAAAAAAACTTGACTGCCATAATGACAACAATGAAAGGTATTATGACCTCATTCCTCCGTTATTTCATGACCCCTTAAGGCGCGACGCCGACCCACGAAGGAAAGGCCAAGACAACGAATAAACGTTAACTAACGAAACGCCATGATAGAAAATCAACTAAAGAGCCCTCGGCCGGTGTCAAACGAGGCGCCGGGTCATAAAAAGGGTCGTGAAAAGGTCATTCGCGCTTCGTTTATGGCTGCCACGCCCCTCCCTCACTCCGTCCGCACAGAGGTCTGTCTCTCTCTTTGGGCGAACTATTAAATGTTCTCTCCATCTGTTAACGCAGTTACAGCCTCGCAACGTTACAATTTTCGAGAACTGATAGTGGCTAGAGTCACCTTCCAAGGAGCAAGCTCGGACTTTCTCACAGTCTAGAGAATGGAACACCTCAAGGAGGCATACTCAGCCCCTTCCTTTTCAATGTTTTAATGGAAAAATTAGCCACAACCACCCTACCCAATGGAGTTGAAATATTCATTTATGCAGATGATGTCTGCCTAGTCAGCACAGACAGACACAGATCTCACCAGAACATGCAGATGCAATAATACAAATTGAAAATAAATGCAAAGACCTAGGTCTAAAAATCAACACTGCAAAGACAAAAGCAATGGCCATCAAACACAGTCTAGACCCAAAATGAAATACAGCTCATGGGTGAACCCATTGAATGGGTAGACAATTTTGTGTACCTAGGCAGTTAACATAAACAAGCAACGATCTCCCCTACGCAAAGAACCTTGAAATAAAACTCAAGCAGAAAGTCAAATGCAGACACAATGCCATGAGGAGGATCACCTCTCTACAACAGGGAGCGGTATATCACGCCCTCAGAAACCTTCTACATACAAACAATAAGGTCAACGGTTGAGTATGCCGCACCTGTTCTCACCAGTCTCTCAAGCACAGAGCAAAAGAGCCTTGAAGTAATTCAAAACAATGCCCTGAGACTCAATCACAGGTGCTCCAATGTGGACTAACTTATGCATTCTGAGACATGAAACAAAACTACAGTCTCTGACATACAGAATAGACCAGAGAAACACGTCCATCCTGCTAAAAAACCTTAAAAAATGAAAGGAACTGTCCACTAAAAAGAGAGATCAAAAAGTGCATTGATCTCCACGAAGATCTAGACCCACCCAAGACATACTCTGGCAAACCTTTTTAGAAACACTGAGAAGAGTAGGCATGCAAAAGCATGCTGCTGACATCAGAGAAGACTCTCCTCTTGCTGAGTATGTAGAACCAGCACCCTGGAAATCAGAACTCTTCAATATCAACTACACAGTCCTACCGGCAAGCAAAGAAGCATGCACGTTTAAAACAGCTGAAACAAGCAGCACAAGATTCAATAAGGAAAACGACAGCCACAAATGAATACTTTACAGATGGATCAGTAGACCTCAGCATTCCTGCAGCGGCAGCAGGAGTCTACTCAACATCACTAAAAGGGAGCTGGAGGCTCTCAGATAACGCTCCACTCTACAGACTGAGCTGATAGCAATCGCTAAAGCGCTAGAAGACTCTCAACACAAACTAGGAAACACAACTATCCACACCGACTCAAAAGGAGCAATACAAGCCATCACAAAAGGCAAGGCAAAAGAAAATATCAAACTCCTGACAAGTATATGGGCAATTGCTAACATCCACCAAATCAGAAACAGACAGATTACTCTCAACTGGATTCCAAGTCACATAGGAATCCAAGGAAATGAGGAAGCAGACTCCCTAGCAAAGAGTGGGTTTGCACATTAACAACATAGGTATTAAAAATCAGCCACTCACTGACTCAACTTAAAAGCAAAGCCACTCAGCATACTGTCAAGTGCAAGAAGAAAGCAAAGTCAGGAGAAGCAGTCTTTGGAGGCTCTAACACTCCAAAGTGGTATGTAGACACCACCAGTCTGCAACCACATGACATTCCCAAAGATATGTCAAGAGCACTAGCAGTCATAATTCATCGTCTAAGGCTGGGATACCAATGCACTTGGCAAAAGATAGTAGGCGATCCCAGGCCATGTAAGTACTGCGAAAGAATTCCAGAAGAACCTCTAGAACACTACCTCTTAGACTGTCCAGAAACGGAGCAACTAAGAGATAGGTACATAGGAAATGAACGCACAACCACTCAAATCACAAAGCACATTCTAGCAAACACCCATGAATTAGCAGGTTTCCTATGCTCCTACCCACCACCTAGGTAGGAAACAGAACACAACCCTGACTGACAGCACATGATGCCAACAATCACGACCACTACCACATCCCAACCTAACCCACATAACATGCAAGACAAAAAAGACAAACCTCTTTAACAGACATCCCCAGTCACCTCTTCCCTCCTTCATCACCCTCCCCTCACGCTCATCACTATCCATCCACCACACTCACCAGACAACACACACCCAAAGAAAGCGGACCGGAAAAGGATCATGTCTCAGAAATTCACGAGCTACCTTACTAGCTAACTGTGCCTACAACTCAAACCTTCATTCCTTCCAATCTGTTGGTCTCTCCTACTAGCCAACACTTACTACTACTATCCAGCTTTTCCTACGACTGAAGGGTACCTTAGGGTTTAAAGGGTTTCAACCTTGCCCCATCAAATCCTCCATTCAATATCAAATCACCTTCACCACATCATTCATTGATCACCAATAAAGATTGATATCCTAAGCATCTCACATCTCATACTAATATGAATTACGGGCTGCTCTGTGAGCAAGAGCCCGTGCTGGCACAAGGCCAGCTTAATCTTAAACAACAACAACATAATAAATCATCAGTACCCAGTTACCTGTCATTCTCTCTGGTCTGTTACAAGTCTATCTTCAGTCTCGAAAGATGAGGTTCGGTTCTCATTTGCAGGTACAACAAATAGGATGTGTGGTACGTTGATTTAAACAGGTTTTGTGGTTTCGAATATGTCTATGTTTTAGGAAAAAATAATATTTTGTATCAATGATAAATTTCGGTGAGTTCCAATGATTGCCATTTTTATTCTGTGATTCTACGCAAGTTGTTTGAAGGTTGTGAATGTATCTCCTGTTTAACTTCATACAGGAAGAATCTACACATGTTTTAAAGGTTAAAGGTTCAACAGTAAAATACAGTTGTTTATGCTCTTAAACTGTGAATGCTTCAGTTCCCTTTCTCATTGAAAAAACATTCTGACTTTTGATATTGTTTTATCTTTGTGAATGCTAATTCTTGCACTTTTTATTTTCTCAGTACCGTGGCACAGTTTTTTTTTTTTTAATTTTACTGTTTAGCTAAACTTTTTATTTTTCTCCTTTCGCGTTTCATGTTTCCACTGATGTTCTGCTTTTATATTTTTTTTTTATTTTTTTTTTATTATTTATTTTTGCAAACAAAAACATTCTTGCTTCTTGTAAGTCGGAGATAGTGCGCTTTTTGTGCCTTGTTCTCTTTATGATAATATAATAAATAAAAAAAAATTCTTAGATATTTAGGAATTATTTTCAGCGTTTATGAAAGACTTAAATCTATATAATTTTTTTTTTTAATAAATTTTTTTTTTTATGTTTTTAAGAGAATAGTTCTTTTCAGTCGAAGGACTATCTAGGCTGCTTGATTACTCCTAAGGTAACGGTAATTCACACTTCATTAAAAAAAAAAGTCAATGTCTCGCATAGATTTTATTTAGTTTTAGAAATCGTATAAGGGATGTCATAAGACTATTATGACTAAGCGTTTGAACTCTTCAAGTAATTTTTTTATTTTGTTTATTTAGAATACTTTGATATATTAAAAATACCTTATGTGGTCTGATCCTTCGATAAGTTAGGATAATACATAGTCGTCTTTCTTGATAATACGTTTTTAAAACTTACCTTTTGTTTATAGGATTAAGCCAAGCTGAGAAAACTCCTTATCTTCACCTTGTCAGTGCATATTTTTTGGAGTCTGTTCCTGATTCTTCCCCTCTATGTACTATTGAGTTCTCGAAAACTGTAACGATTTGCGAGGCTGTATGTTATGTGAATATTCCTTCATAACCCTTTATGCTTTTTCGTTATTCAGGTTTTGTCGAAATGACTTTCTTCAAGACGCAAAGAAAGACTAAAGTAACAGACCTCTTCATGGGGGATGGCGGGGGGGGGGGGGGGAGACTCTGGCATCTAATAGAACCACCAGTCAGTCCCATTCGTCATCCCATTTCAACGGAGGCAGCGAAACGACCTCCGAAGCCCAGGTCACTCAGCGTTAACAGATGG
Source organism: Macrobrachium nipponense (assembly GCF_015104395.2). Classification (NCBI taxonomy): domain Eukaryota; kingdom Metazoa; phylum Arthropoda; class Malacostraca; order Decapoda; family Palaemonidae; genus Macrobrachium; species Macrobrachium nipponense. Next base: position 30,318,876 of record NC_061103.1, on the reverse strand, counting down.
AGAGAAACATTTAATAGTTCCCCAAAGAGAGAGACAGACAGACCTCGGCGCGGACGGAGGGAGGGAGGGAGGGAGGGGGCGTGGCAGCCATAACAAGCGCGAATGACCTTTTCACGACCCATTTTATGACCCGGCGCCTCGTTTGACCCACCGGCCGAGGGCTCTTTAGTTGATTTTCTATCATGGCGCTTCGTTAGTTAACGTTTATTCGTTGTCTTGGCCTTTCCTTCGTGGGTCGGCGTCGCGCCTTAAGGGGTCATGAAATGACGGAGGAATGAGGTCATAGTAGCTTTCATTGATTGTTGTCATTATTACACTGTATTGGAGGTTTTGTCTTCGTATAATGATGGCAAGAGGGAAGGGAAGTTTGTTTTCACTAATTAGCCTCTTACGCGAGAGGGCTCCTGTAATGATAAAACGGTAATGAATGCTGCATTGAATATCCTTTAACTGCCGGTTAATGGGTGATTCCCTTGTGCTGAAAACTTCCCGAAGCACCTGCCTCTCCGCATACTGTCACTCATTTGTAACTTGCTTACAGTCTTCCCTTCATGGATATTAAGGGCGTCTTTTTTGTTCGGACTACTTTCATTTATTTAGGTCCATGTGGTCCTATCCCCTTCCAACTTATGGTCTTGTCTTTCACCCAATTCCCACTTCATTTGCGTCTCTACTTCCTCCCACTCCGTTCAGATTCTCTCTCTCTCTCTCTCTATCTCCTTCTCTCTCTCTCTCCTCTCTCTCTCTCTCTCCTCTCTCTCTCTCTCTTAAGATTCCTAATTATTCTTTATCAGTTCATCAACTTGTCGTTTTTCCATTCTTCCAACGTGACCAAACCATCATAAAAGACTCTCTCTCTCTCTCTCTCTCTCTCTCTCTCTCTCTCTCTCTCTCTCTCTCTCTCTCTCTCTCTCTCTCTCTCGCACGACACGTGTAATTTATCTTGACGTTTCACTTTTTTTCAATTCACATTCAGCACTTACATTGTATCCATAAAAGGGAGATGCATAACATCCCTTTCATCAATAACCATTTTTATTTCCAAAGATTTCTTTATATCCCGAACCTTTGTAAAACAACTTCTACTTTCTGAGCTCTGTCTGTTTTATGGTTCCCCTTTTCTCTCATCCTGTAAATAACAGCTACGATGTTCCTCGAGTCCTATGAGATTCAAGCAGCCATTTCATTATTATACCTAAGCATAAATCTCTTCTTCGTCCTTTCTCACATATCTTTACTCGCGCCAACACCAAATAAACTTTCTGCTCCTAAAACAGACTTTCGTCTTTCTGTACTGTCTGTCATCACTATCTCCAGTTCAGCTTGTGACGTTTTTCCTCGCGGCTCGGAGACACACTTAAGTGCCATTTCCATAATCACTTTGCTCATCACGCCATCCAGAACATATTAAACAACAAAGGAGATATCCGAGACCCTTTATCGAAAGCAGACACCAGACCAGTCACTCGCGAGTCTACGTAAATATAAAACTAACGTAGGTTTCGTCATAAACTTTACACAATTTCGAATGCGTTATAGAAGGTAATGATGCTAAGATACACAGCTGGAATTTCCAACATTGCCAAAGAATATAAAATTAGGATGGTTCACTTACAGGCTAGAAGTAGTGGAATACGCAATACGAGAATCTCCACAATAAACTTTTTCCTTCAGCGAGGAATTACGGTCGAACTGTGTGTGAAAGCACCTCTGTGATAAATATATCTGAATAAGAAAGATATTTTTTACTTTTATCAAAAGCGCCAGAGAAGCAAGTGAAGGCATTTCTGCGGTATTTAGACGTCTGAGGAAGCATAATAATGCAGAGGAAGGAAAAAGTGCGGTTGCGTTCTCTTCAACATTATGAGTCGGCTGAGACCTTAAGCAGCAAAGCGGAATGGCGATAGTGTATACATCTTCGGAGTATCTTCGGGTTAAGGCAGCTTCATTTGGGGTTTAAGGCGTCATGAGGGGAGAGAGAGAGAGAG
>NC_061103.1:30305065-30313888 GCF_015104395.2 Macrobrachium nipponense | reverse complement strand
GTCCACTTTCACTTTTGAAAACCAGGTACCCACAAACAAAGACACTGTATATGAACAACGCTTACGTCTACGTCCCTTTAGTAATGTAAGATTTATCACACCTAAAAACTATGTTTCTTATAATCTACCGTACACACTTCATGACATTATGGACAAATTTTTTATTTTTTTTGTAAAATTAAATTGTGTCTGGCACAAATCCACTAGTTTTTCAATATTCCAGAATACGCTAAAACAAATTCACCGTAACTAAGGAAACAGTCAGGACAAGAAGCTGGAATTTTCAACTTCTTGTGCAATAACAGCTGAAGTGCTTGCTACGGTCTCCATGTCTAAGAACGAACTGAAATTTCTGGGCAAGAAAATGTATGCCGCGCTGAGAGAAAAATTTTTCAAACACCTGCGCCATTGGCCAAAGTTGATGAGGTGTCAGCAAATGAAACTCTGATTGGCCAAACGTGTAAGACGTCATAGTGGACTATAGTCGATTCATTTAAGGTAGATTCTTGCGCCTACGAGACGTTTGTTTTGGCGGCCTCTGATTGGCTGGTAGCGGGAGGCAGACTGCTCGCTCAGTGTGGGTCATATTTTTCGTTTGTAGCTTAGAAAAACTAGCAATATGTTTACATTTCTTCATTTATCTCACGTTTTACAAAAGATCAGGAAAGTTTTGGTCATACCAAAGGATTCGGTATTAAATGTACAATTAATAATCTTTCCTGAATCAATAAGTTAAAATACAAAGGAATTACAACGAGTAGAAGTGAAGGGAGAAAACATTCATTCTTTATTGCCTGTTTTATTTATCGTCGGATTTTGCATAATTCATGATATCAAGATAAAATAAAATCTTGTGTTAATTTACAATAAAATCACCCTGAATACGATGGTGCTTTCAGATTTAGATGCGTGTAATATGTAAAGAGAAAATATAGAATATGTCTTATTATGTTACATTCGTGCTTGACTCGGTTTGACAATAGTGCCGAGAGACATCGTTGGGTCTGGTCCTCTCAGCTAGAGCCGTTGGCGTGTTGGCAGTTGCCAATTGGCGATATGAGAAGTTTTGCAGTTTCGAGACTGTATTTACCGAATTATTATGTCATTACATTTTCTATAAATAAATGCATAGAATTCCCATTATGACTTTTGAACATTTTTACTCAAATATCATATATGTCCGTATCTGGACATATCTGATAAAAAAAAGTAAATAATCTGATGGATGCATCTGGTATCGTCTGTGGCCGCGGGCGGGAATTCAGTTCAGGAATGAATTTGAAATCTACGGACCTACTTCGCACTCTTCAGCTCATCCTTAGTTTTAATGAGGTTGGTTTCAACATATTGTTTCTAATTTTCTTATATGAATATATTTTCAAACGAAAGAGATATCAGAGACTTAATTGAGTGATATGAAATAATAATCTCAGTGGAGCAATAAACAATAATGATGACGTAAGAAAATTTGTAAAATTTTAATTCTTTTTGTTCATATCGATAGCCTAAGACATACCAATGTAAGCCTACTGTGTATGACTTTCTTTTGTGTTTATGACATAATATATCTGCATGAATTTCCATTCTTTTTGTTTAAAAAGATGAAGATATAACAGTCTTCTGATTAGTCTCATTATCCTACATGTACTATATATATACAATTATGCAGGGCTGTGGGAACGGTTACGGGAGCTATTCTAACTCAGGTATGAATTAAGTGATTCAAGAATAATCAACTACCTCAGGAGAAAACTAAGCAAATTTTTTCCTAAACATTGTTGTAGACATGTTGTCAAGTGTAACATGTATATAAAGGAGATAAACATTTGGTGTAAGAGTAACTCAAAGCAATTCTGAAAAAGACAGTATATTATTCGTTACATCGTCAACAAATTTTATGGTAAGAAATAAACATTTGTACTTTTGTTTATTGAGTGAACATATGAAAACCATAAGCTTTTGATGTTATGGCCAGAGAGAAACAAGTTCGTTATTATCAGTGAGCCTCATAAAGCATGTACATTTCTCACTTAGACTAAATTGAAAGCCAACACCCAGATGCATCCATCTGATTATTTACTTTTCTTTTATCAGATGTGTCCAGACAAAAATACGGACATATAATATTTTTAGTAAAAAATGTTCGAAAGTCATAATGGGAATTTTATGCATTTATTTATAGAAAATGTAATGACATAATAATTCGGTAAATACATAGTCTCGAAAACTGCAAACTTCTCATATCGCCAATGGCAACTGCCAACACGCCAACGGCTCTAGCTGAGAGGACTAGCCCCACGATATCTTGCGTCTCTCGGCACTACTGTCAAACGAGTCAAGCACGGATGCAACATAATAAGACATCATTCTTCCATTTTTTTTCTCTTTACATATTACACACATCTAAAATCTGAAAGCACCAGCGTATTCAGGGTGAATTTATTGTTTTAAAACACAAGATTTCATTTTATTTTTGATCTCATGAATTATGCAAAATCCGATGATGAATAAAAATAGGTATAAAGAATGAAATGTTTTCTCCCTTCACTTCTTACTCGTTGTAAATTCCTTTGTATTTTAACTTATTGATTTCAGGAAAAGATTAATTAATTTGTACATTTATACTGAATCCTTTGGTATGACCAAAACTTTCCTATCTTTTGTAAAACGTGAGATAAATGAAGAAATGTAAACATATTGCTAGTTTTCTAAGCTACAAACGAAATATGACCCACTGAGCGAGCAGTCTGCCTCCCGCTACCAGCCAATCAGAGGCCGCCCAAACAAACGTCTCGTAGGCGCAAGAATCTACCTTAAATGAATCCGACTATAGTTTGTCTGCGGATATAGTAGTTACAGGGCTCATTAGAGCCTAAAAAAAAGACACAGTCAACAATAACAACAGACTTAGAAAAATTCTGGGAGGAAGACAAGCGTAGCGTGAGTTTGATCGTCGATAATTTCGACTGTTATTGAATTTAACTAAATTATCTCACTCGTATACCACTAATTACATACATTCCTACACATTCTAGTACAAATAAATTGAAAAATCACTGAGATCTTCATGCGGCCCTCTCCTAGACATTAACCAAAGTCACAATATGTCCTCATTTTTTAGTTGGTAAAAAAAATATTTACCAAAATAATCACTATTCATTTTTTTAACAGACACATAATAAAAAGAAACCTCAGCGAAGTTTTTACATCCCGATGAGATGACTCGATTTGTGCCAGTAGTGCAATATTAGAATATTTTTTTACGCCATTATACATTATTTTTGAGGTATTTATCTCTCTACAAAAGCAGAATCGTTTAATTTACGATAGACCCTTCTAACACGAATCTCTACGATAATCGAAAGGATTTTTATAAAAAAAAATCAGTAAATCACAAAATGAATAAGAATTCGGATGATCAGAACTTAAATGACAAAATAAAGCCGCCTTGCGCCGTGATGTCACGGTTCTTGTTTGGTTTACATCCAAAAGGCGAGGGACCCAAAAACCAGGCATTTTAATCCATTTTACACTTCGCCAAACTTACTCTTCTTGGCAAAGGGCCTGTGATTGCATTATGCACCACCCGTAAATAAATGGATCGCGCTTATCGCCACTTATTTATAAAAAAAGAAACATCATTACCAGGTAATGATATAAAGTTTTCTTACCGGAATGAAAGCTGTCTGAGAAAATACGTATCACACATCAAACCTTCATCCCAAATATAATAATAATAATAATAAATAATAATAATAATATAATAACTTAACTTCATGGCGCATTCACAAGATTCATTGAAGCTAGGTTCAGTGGCGATCCAACCTTTAGGAAACTGCTGATTTAAGGATTTTTTAGGGACATTTTTTGCGAAATAAAAATTGAAAACATCATTTTAACAGAAAACCTTCCTGCTTACCTAAACCGCAAATGAATGAAAGCAAAAAAATAAGAGCTCGGTTAATTAGCCCACGTACGAAATACGAGAAGGCAAAAGGTAAACATCATGAAAGTACTCTGGTAAAGATTTGCAAGGAAAAGGACCAGAAAAGTTATCTAATATATATATATATATAATATATATATATATATATATATATATATATATATATATATATATATATATATATAGTAGGCTACACACACGCGCGCAGCACAAGATTCAAATTTAATGATATCCAAAAGGATTACGGACTATAACAAGAAACTCAGATATAACCAGTTTTTATCACTATTTTTTCCCATATTCGATACGATTTCAATTAAAAAGGATATTAAATGGAATTGAATCGAGAGTAAACGATACCGGTTTAAAACGAACAAAAATGAAATGGAACAGAATTGAAGCATTTTTCTTACCCCCATAATAACTCAGTTTGCGAAGACTGAGAGTAACAGATAGAAAGCTTGCGGATGACAAGCTGGTTCCAGGAAACGCGGAAGTTCGTCATATCAAATATGTTTAAGAATATGTGGTTCAGTACACTGACTTTAAAACTTCCCTTCCGATGGCCTATGCTGATCACAGATGGCATTTGATAGCGTCCACAGACCCATTATTATGAAACTTATACATGCAGAGTTAATGTTAAAAGAGGTCTTGTCATATGAATATTTGCAGTTTGTAGTAAATAGTGGAGTGCCCAAGGGAATGGGTTTTTATTTCTTTACCTTTGTTTGTTTTGCCCTTCTCATGCATCTTATATTAAAAAAAAAAAAACGCAAAAGATTTAGAATGAAGTTATAACTGAAAGCTGACAGACTTAGAAATGCTAAGGACTGTAGTTTTAGGCAACAAATCACCATATTAATCTGAAAACAGAAGTATTGGAAACAGAATTCGCACAAAGGGATGAATTGGCATCAGATGGAGCAGGGAATAAAAGGGATGAGTTTGTTCTGTTTAACATTTAGGAAAAAGGATATCGATGCAGGTTCTCTTGAGTTGGAATTAGGGAGGTTGAAATAGGCAAATCAAACATAATGGGCAGGCTGAATAAAATTTCGAAATCAAATAAGAGAATATCTATTCCTTATAAAGGGAACATTGTTATTGTGTAATGTATGTGATATATATATATATATATGTTACCTATCCGCTGACACCAAACTATTACCAGCGAAGATATTTAACATTTTGGTATGCGTTTAGCCATTGCGTTAAGGCGAACTGGTTACACTCAATCTCCTCCCCTCCCTCTCTCTCTCAAGGTGATTACTGTCATAGCCTTTTCTCTCTCTCTCTCTCTCTCTCTCTCTCTCTCTCTCTCTCTCTCTCTCTCCATTCAATCAGGTCATCAAATCAGAGTCGGAGTTACAAAAAATATAATGTTTATTCAAAGTAAAGTACTAGTTGAATAAAACTCAAGTTTCTTACAAGATCATCAATGTAATAAAAAGAGTTCAAGTAACTAACTCAGATAACCCCCGGGTATTTAAATGCTCTTAATCAGTAATTAGTCACACCAATTATCTTCTCCAAAATACAGTCTCCTCACAATAGAACGCTCGGATCCCCTCACTAGGACACTCTGTCCCCTCACTAGAGCCGCCTGTTTAAAAGACAGGAGAACACACTAGTGAGCACACACACAATTGTAAAGACAAAGTAAAAAATATGGAACATCTTTACAAGATATCAAACAGACAACAAGCCATCCCCCCACCCTTTGGCTAAATTATAATAACTCACCCATTGCAGCCTGGAACTTTAACACCGAGACCAATAGACTTTCGCAGAGCTATCCCAGCATTCTGCCTTTTCTCCCGTAGCTGTCTCCCTAGTTTCTGCCTAAAACTACTCGTTATGAACAGACATAGTTCGTACACGTACGCACGAATTCACACACTTTGGCAACTGGTCGTAGCCAGTTTTTTCAAAGGCACCCTTGAACAAGCCTTGTGAACTCACACATCTACAGAACGAACATTGACCTGGCTAAATAAGCATCTTTGTATCGCACCATCCAGAAATGATTTATCAGCTTTTCTCAGGTCATCGCTTCTGAGTCTGTCTCTATGGGAAGTTAAAGTATGATGAATCTGTAAATTCCTAGAAATGTCACAACGAACATATTATCAGTCTTTATTTATGACATTAGCTCGGCCACTACCATGGCTAGCCCCTGCCTAGCCATAGGTCACATAAAACAGCTTATATATATACATTCTTGGCCGGCTCAAAAAAAAAATATAAGTAACTGCACGTCTCTGGCAGCATAACGTAATGTCTATCACGCTTCATCTCCAATAACACTTGGCGTATAAATTTTCTCTCATTTTGGATTCTTGAATATCCCCCTTTGTCTGCAACTGGCTGCACAGATGAGCACGCTGTAGGAAGACGGAATGTTTTCCTGTGGAAACATCTAATGGCATCTGTAGACCCAAAAGCGCTGTAGAACTCTGTAGACTCATAGAAACTCTTGTAAGTACCTGGAAAAACGACTGCAACATCTCTGCACGACTGGTGGGTGTCTTGCTAGCGTCGGGGAACGACGATTATGGTGTGTGTAAGTATGTCAGTCAAGTCATCGTAAACCAAAAAAGAATTAACCCCAGACATACTACTTCTATCAAACAATGACCTCAAAAATTCCCAAAAAATACTAACTGAACGTCTCCCAATTAACTCCACTTAATATGACCACTAAATCATAAGTCATCTTATCGCAACCCAGCAAAGAAAAAAATACTAAGTTCTCTATCTTAATTCTCCAAACTCAGACATCAGCACAAGCAATCCAGAACTCAGCAGCAACTCCATGGACATCTGCACTCACATTTCAAACTCAAAAGTTCTCACAAGCAGAATAAAGAAAAAAGGTAACGAGCCCAAGAAAACAAAATCACGTAACAAGCCAGACCCAAAAATAAAAAATGTTCTCTCAAGCTCTGATATTACAGCAACTCACAAAATCAGTAAAAATCCTCCAATGTTTAACAGCAAAAAACCCCTCACTGCTGCATATAATTAATTACAATGAGACATAATGTCAAACGGCCATTTGTGTAAATCACAACCCCGATAAATTACATCTCCCGTCCAAAAAGAAATTTCTATCTAAAGCTGAATCCCCAATTACATCTCTCATGGGAAAAGGAAAAAAAAAGAAAAAGGAAAAAATAATAATAATAATAACAGCGATAATAATACGTGAATTCTTCCCATCACAAAGCACATAATATATGAATGATATACATAACCCCGTATTTTCCCCAACAAATGCAATATGTATAGTTACGTAATTTTGTTTTTGACATCGCAACTATCATCGACCGGACACAGCCAGAAAGTAAACTCTTACACGTGCACTTTCATGAAATGCTATTTGGTAACAACATTTCCAGATATTGCAAAACTCTGAGCAATCACCACTAGAGGAAGAGAGTCATCACACGGACTCATCACAGCACTGTCAGCAAAAATTCCACCTGCGGACACGTGTGCTCGAACTGTAGCATAAAAAATAAAAAAGTCTAGTCAGACTAGCAAGTTCAGAAACTCACGATTCAAACCCCAAAAAAAAACGTTCTATACTGACATGAAAGTAAGCACATTTCACTAAATTATCTCCAGGATATGACTAAGCTGCTCAAAGATTGTCTCAAAGATATATCTCTCACATGTTACTGCTCAATTATATAAAAAAAATTATCACCTATTCGGGAAAATTAAAAACTATGATAAACTCGTAACTGCAGCAATTATATGCCTCCAAAATAACATCTCCATAGGGACTCGTAATGCATCAATGCCACTCGCCTCCAATTAATCACGAAACCAAAAAGAAACACAGAACTCTTCTCTTGGCTCAAAAAACTCCAGGAATTCAACTCTAAAAGTCGTAACCACAAAAAAGGTCACCTGCCAAAGATCAATGCCATCTGCATATATATAAATACAAGTTCACCATTCTTAATAATAAAACCAGCCCCACTGATAAAAATATTTCCTCCATTTAATTAATAACCACACCACACCATATTCCCTCTTATTTCCGCAATAACCATGTGTAATAAAACCCACCACTCCAGCAAAAAAATATTCACCTCTGTTTCGGCAAAATAAAGAATACTTACCTCTATTTCACCAATAACTCCATGTGGAATAAAACAGGTCTCCAAAAAATATATCTCCAAGCAGGATAATAAAAATGTAAACCCCTCCATCTCCAAAAAAATGCACTCAAAGCATCCAGCTTGACACACTCATAAATATGCCCATATATCCTCCAAATTATATCTCCAAAATTAATATACCTCCAATTCTCCAGAGAATAACTCAATGTTATAGTCAAAACTATAAACTCTCTCCTTAGCATAACTGCTGAAAATGGGCAAAAACTCGGCAAATGAAAATTGTTCCAAAAAATTCCTAGAAAAAAATCACCAATGTGCCACAACTCATTATAACAGAACTCCAAATTCAAAGTGTCTAAGCAACAAAGACTTCTCCATATGCACTACGACATAGGCCACTAGAAACTTAAAGAAAAAAGTTTCCTATCTCTGGCAAAATGTCACAAATACAACAAAAGTATTGTGCAAGAAACCCACAATTTCTGGAACATAAATATCCAGAAAAAAAAAAATGTAGTGCCATTACGTATGCATTAAAAAAAATGCAAAAATTCTCTCATAAATCTCTTTGCAACATCAAACAGCTGAAAACATAAAACACGTTCCTGAATAATAACTCTAAGTCACAAACTAAGATATTAAAAAAAAAAATTCACAGAAACTAGAGAGAAAAAATAAAGTCAAATTCACCCATGATAAAAAGAACTTGTCAGCGATGGCTAACTTCCAAAAAAGGAAAAA
>NC_061103.1:30297565-30300065 GCF_015104395.2 Macrobrachium nipponense | reverse complement strand
ATATAGATATATATATATGTATATATAATATATATCTATATATATATTATATATATATATATATATATATATATATATATATATATATATATATATAGTGATATATATATATATATATATATATAATATATATATATATATATATATATATATATATATATATATATATATATATATATATATATATATATATATATATATATATATGTATATATATATATATATATATATATATATATATATATATATATATATATATATATATATATAATGCAGGTCGCGTCACGTCCTTTATTAATTAAGTCTAGATCAACCCAAGCCGCCCAAGTTATTTGATGGCTCGGAGTTGGGCAACTTATTTGCCAAACTTCCCGGCTTCAGCTCCTTCGGGCTCTGTCACCTGAAACATTACGTTGAATATTCTGAAAATTTCGTACGGCAGCAAGAGAACTTGGGCAACGATTTTGCCGTTTCAGTGCAGGTCTTCATACACTTCGAATTTGGTAACAGATCTGACTGAGATAGCCGGCAGTTTATGTTTAGAGTATTAGTATATAAATGCAGAACAATTGATTCTCATAACTAGCGTGATAATGAATACAATGCAAAACATATATATGTGTGTCTGCTTAGGTGGGGGATATTAAATGGAAATTATATAAGATATATATATATATATATATATATAATATATATATATATATATATATATATATATATATATATACATGTACGTAAACGTAAATATACGAATATATAGATATATATATTCCAGACACGCTACAATATTCACACTATTAGACACTTATCAAAATATCACATTAGCTCCCCCATTTGATAACTCAATAACTATCAGTTCATTTCTACCAAAAACTTAATCTGTCAATACCCTTCCACGAGAAGCCTTCAATAAGGTAAACAAGAGAAGCACAAAAAAAAATTAAATTACAAGAAATGAAAAGATAAAGTAAAACAGAACAAAGCACAGAAAAAATCCAATAAACAACAAGAAATAAAAATAATGGTAAACAAGAGAAGAAAAAAAAAAATTTTTTTAAATAAGAAATGAAAAGATAAGATAAACAGAAGAAACCCAGAGTAAAAATAACAAGAACAGAGAGTAGCAACGAATAAAAAGAGGAAACAAAAAAAAAAACAAGCAAAAATTGCGCCGAAGTTTTCTGTACAGCGTATAATCAAGCCAACCGAAAACAGATCTATCTCTCGGTGGTCTCGGTATAATGGCGTGTGCGCCGCCGCCCATGAAACTTGACCAGGCTCGGTGTTGGCCTGCCTATTCGTTGCCACTATTGAGGCTAGAGGGCCTGCAATTTTGTTATGTTTTGAGGATAGGAGGGTGGGTGATCGTCCTGCCAAATTTGCAGCCCTCTCCCTGTCTCAGTCGTTTTTAAGATCTGAGGGCGGACAGGAAAAGTGCGGACTGGATAAAATGCGGACGGACAAAAGCGGCACAATAGTTTTATTTTCTGAAAACTAAAAAGGAGAGAGAGAGAAAAAAAAAGAGATGCTGTAAAAAACAAAAGCAGCAGGGAAAAATCTAACAAAGTAAAATAATAATAGAAAAATAAGAAAAGAGAACAGAAACATAGTATGATAACGAATTAAAAGAGGAGTAATAAAAAAAAATCCGAGGAAGAGACACAACTTACGAATGTAATAAGACCACTTCTGTAAGACTGCATTAATGGCGCTATATCCTGGACTCCTCCCACCGACAAAGCTCATAAGCCCGTCGCATTCCTGGACTTGTCCTGGAAAAACTTTTCTCTTTCCAGAACCTGGAAGGGATGAAAACGGAGGCGGTGGGGGGGGGGGGGGGGGGGGGGGAAGATGGATTCGGATTAAAATCTGATGAGCCGTTGTCATACACGCCACTGCAGTGTGTATTGTAGTATATGGCAATACATGTTCCCCCCCCTGACATACACTTTATGCATGTCTACATAGAAAGGGCAGGAATACTGATGTTCTGTGCAGCTGTTCTACAGCCGTACTATACAGATGTTCTTTTTCTACACGCATGCTCTAAATATATTATCACATATTATCTATCTATCTATCTATACACATACATATATATACACATATATATGTGTGTTGTATGGGAGTATAAGCATGCATAAATACATACATATCTATATATATACATATATATATATATATATATATTATATATATATATAATAATATATATAGATATATATATATGTATATATATATTATATATATATATATATATATATATATAATATATATATATGTATATATATATATATATATATATATAATATATATAGTATATATATATATTTATATATATATATATATATATATATATATATATATATATATAAACCGTTTGGCTGCTCAACTGGTAATCCAGTGTTCGAGGTAAAAATGTATTCACAACAGCAATCGATCGTTTGCTGTGTCTCTGAGAGTGTAGGTTTACAGTGTGTTATCGGTGACTGACCTCTTA